>NW_016690208.1:228498-252412 GCF_001604755.1 Lepidothrix coronata
AAAGAAAAGAAAAGAAAAGAAAAGAAAAGAAAAGAAAAGAAAAGAAAAGAAAAGAAAAGAAAAGAAAAAGACAACTAAGTTCACCAGGAGAGGACAATTCCATGTGTCAGTAGAGGCTTGGAAACAACCAGCTGCTAGAAAGGTCCTGGGGTTTGGTGGGCTCTGTGCTGAAGGTGGGTCGACACTGTGTTCTCTCTGGAAATAAACTGCAAACTGGGCTGGATCCAGTTTTTTTTGGAAATCAATGTTCCCCTCTTCTTGGTTTGGCACTACTGAGGCTGCACCTGCATTTCTCTGCCAGCTTTAGGGACAGAGAGGGGGGTAGAGAAACTGGGAGAAACTGCAACTGCTCAAAAGGTACTCACAAATACAAAGGAGAGAAACTCCTCTTGTTACAGACAGATGACATAACAAGAGGAAGAGTTTGCAACTTGAGAAGTTAAAATGATTCACCGGAAAACTTCATCATTTGGAGGTAACGCAGCAGCACTGGAACATGCTGATCAGAAGTGTGCAAAAATCCCATTTTAGACTCTGCTAGACAAACCCATGGCTGACCTGACCTAGTGCTGGTTGTAGTCCTGCTTCTAGAGGGAGGTTAGACTAAAAACCTGCCCTGAACTTCACAAAGTAGCCAATAAGACATGCAGCCATCTCTTCCTATCTGTTATTTTTCATCCTTTCCCAGTCCTTTATTTTTTTTAAATTCCTTCATCCCATTTTCAGAAAGAAAAGAGGACGATAGAAAAAAAGAAAAAAAGGCAAAAAAGGAGAGTTTGTAAAGGCTGATACCTTTGCAATGAAAAGAAACAATCCATAGAATTATTGGAGAAAATCAGACCAGATAATTTACACCCTATAGCACAAAGTTAAAGATATTGGCATAAGAGATTTCCTGTTATTCATCAACTTGCAGTTCATGCTTAACTGCCTAACAAGGAGTATCAGGGCATTAGTCAGTGCCAGCATCACATAGATGGGAAATGGATGTTCCCATCCTACTCATCACATGATGGAACTGAGCACCTCATAAAAATAATCATCACTGCACCACCGACATCCGTGGGACATCTGCTTGTCCCCTCCAAAGATAACTTAGAGGTTTGTTTTTTTTAATCATCCCTCAGGTTTTTTTTCACTCTGTTTTTAATGTTGCTTTCAGTGCCCTTCTCCTCCCCCCAGAATCTCTCCTCTCCTGCTCAGTGGTCCTCTGGAACCATCACCACGTCTAATTGCTCCTGTTGACCACGCTGATTACTCCGGGTACCTTTCAGCAGTAAAAGCCTTGCATTTGCTTCCCACCCCTTATAAATCAATTCCCTCAAAAGCCTGTTTGTGCAGGAGCCCGAGCTCTTTTCCCTCTGATGATGAATGTGCTACATTTTTCATCGAGACGGGCAAAGCAGGAATTTCGGTGCAGTGTGCACATTTCGCTACCGCAGTGCAACGCTGGGGGAAAAACAAATGAGCAGCAAATCTGGCCAAATAAAACCTGGATGGGGTTGTTTAAAATAAAAGGGGATGAGAGAAAAAAAATTAAAAAAAAAAAAAAAAAAACAGAGCTGCTTTCAAAGCAGGATAGTTTCTTTATTATTTATGTATAAACTTCATAAATGTGCCCGGAAACCAAGAGTATGGATGGGGATATTCCCTATTTCTGAGAATAGTTAATTCTTAACCCTGAGAATTTCCAATTAACTAATAGATCTCTTTGCATTTGTTGTTGTTTTAGTTCTCTGCACAGAAAATGTTGGTGATGGCTGGGACTACACCTCCCATGATGCTGCTTGGCCCCTCTTTTTTGCTGAGTCAGTCCCTGCGGGGAATCCCATGGCAATGACTCAGCATCACATGTGGAATGGGATGGTGTCCAGCCTCTGCAGCAGAGTGGTGGCACCACAGGGAATTTATATGTCAGACATCTCTTTCAAAAATGAAACTTTCATTTTTCCGGTGTTAAAAAAAAATAAAAATCCCATTTTCATCAGAAAGCAATATTCTTGGGAAAAAAAAAAAAAAAAACAAAACCACAAAAAAGAAACAAACAAATAAAACCCCACCTTGTGACTTGATCAAAAGGGGTTTGTTTTTTTGTAGATTCAGAATCACAGAATTGTTTTGGCCAGCCACACTAAAATGCCAAGAATAAGGCAGTGTTATTGTTCTCAGTTTGCACAGGAGCAATGAAGCACAGGGCTAAAAACCTCTGAGCTGATTCAAAGCAGCATCAGTTCACTGCAGCCTCCTTGACTTTGAAGACGCTTTCCCAAATCACACCAACTCTTGATTTGCCCTGCACGATTTTTTTTTTTTCAGATTAACAGGGGATCCAACACAGCCCAGAAGCAGAATACAAATGTTTTAGGCTATCACCAGCTTCCTGTGCAAACGGTGTTTGCTTTCAGAGCACTCGTGTGCCTTTCAGTCCACTTTATTGGAAAAGCCTTCAGATGTCATCAGAGATTTCTCCTCTGCTGTTCATAATGAAGAAAATCCTCTAGTTATTGGGAATATTTATTAAAACAAAGAAGCAAAACACTAATACTACAGTCTTTTGTGATAGCAACTTTCATCTCAGAGGATAAGTTCACGCATGATGCAACAAAGTGATGAATGAGATGCAGCAGCTTTAGACATAAAGATAATCACTCCATCTAGCCCTGCAAAGCCTCCAGCCCTGGGTGGAATATGGCTAGAGCAGAAATTGCACTGCAGGGTGTCGCTTTAACCTGGCAAATGAAAAATACCTTCCCCCCCCTTGTAATCTCAAGAGGAGGGAGGCTGAATATAATGATCTACCCCAGTCTTTGCTTTGGATCGAGTGTAACAAGGACAGAATGTCACAGTGAAGGAGTCACAGTGGGGCTGTAACTCCTCCCTCCATAGGGCTCTCACCTTCTCAGTGCCTGGGTTACACCTGGAAGGTGAAGGGGTTGATGGGTGGTAGCCAACTTTTGGCTCTTGAGCATCTTGTGGGAAGATCCTGTGCCAGAACTAACTGGTAACCACGTAACCAGTGGCAGAGCTGTGCTGGCAGCTACTGCCTGTAAGTCTGACTTGTGTGGGATTGAGGGGGCAGAAGGTTCTGAAATCCACATTTCTAGTTTGCCACCCCATCCATGAATCCATAGAAACCCACGGAAAATATCTGACTTTTTCAGCTCATGACCTGCTCCTGGGACTGCCCCAGCCCTGTGCTCCCCAGGGTAGGTGGGGGGACCTTGTTAAGATGGTCATCACCCTGGGGCCATGAACTATGATTGACTCTGCCCAGCTGGGCACCAAGTTGACAACATGAGTGGGACACAAGAATCTGTGCAGCAGCAGAGACACCAGCAGGGTCCACATGTTGAAGTGGAAACATCATAGCCTGCTCCATTCCATCCATTAAAGGGATTAAAGTGACCTTCAAGGTGAAGAAAGAAATTGCTGCTATGAGAACTTGTGAAGAAGAATCCTTCAGTGCCTTGAGTGGAGCTAGATGGTCCTTTCCTCACAGTTTTCTTTCCCAACATGGAGACCTGGACAGTTATGACAATAATTATTGAAGAAAATGTGTTGGAAAGTAACCATTTAGCACGAAGGGATGAGAGTCAGCACAGGGACAAGTTCTTGATAAAGTTCTGCTTAGTCCTGTGTGGCTGCAGGGTAGGCAGATCACTTGCTAAAGGAAAGGATACAATTCACTGATAATGTTGCTCTTTCCTATCTCAAGCCCTTGAAGGTGAGTATCTAACGAGTACCACAGCACTACTATGGGTCAATACTACTACCAGCAGCATCAAGGTGGAACAAACTCTGCTGACACCCCCAGCCTCACCCTGGGAGAAAGTGGAGGAAGAAGAGAAATGTCCCCCCCAGCAGATATCAGCCCTGTAGGAGAGAGAAATCATTTTCCCTTCTCCTGTCTGTCTCAAATGCGGTGTCATCTGGCCGGTACCTTCCCCCTCTGAATTGCCTTTCACCAAAGCAGAATAAATCATTCATGCAAATCTGAAAAGCAATTTCTGCATCATTTATACTGTGGAAGTTTCTCTGTAGAACTACTAAAAGAGAGATTCAGAGCTGGTTTGGTATGAAAACAAAAATCAGATTTTTAATCGAATAGTTCAGTGGAAAATATCCCTGTACATACGTGTGGTGTGTGTGTTCTTGCCTGTGCACGTGTTTAAAAGGTACTCCCTTAAGACTAAGACCATGGCTTCAGTATTTTCCATTTTTTTATGCAAACTGGAGCATTATATTGAGAGAATATAAGAGAGAGAGAGAGAGGGAGAGGGAGATTCTTACCTGGTATAATCTGACACATTTTGTTTTGCAGTAAATTAACTGGAAAACGAACTTTGCTCGGTTACCTGAATTCTCCAGATCTTTATAGGCTTCTGTCCAGGTCTTGGCCATGTTTGCCAGGGTGTACTCCATGATCTGGATGTCGGTGATGGGGCAGTTGCACTGGGGGAACTCCTCGGAGCACTGGCAGCCGCACTGGCTGTCCCGGCAGATGTACTCGCCCTCCCCGTTGCACATGATGTAACTCAAGGCAGACTGGACAAACTTCTCTTGTAAATACTGAGGGAAGATGATCTGGAGACCTGGCAGGGAAACAAGAGGGACGTGGGGGTGAAAAAAAGCAAATTAAGAAGTCAGTTCAGGTATTTGTTCTTTGTTTCAAAACCTGTTTCGTTGACAGCTTGGGAAAGTGATGCTGAGGAATTAAAAGCTGCTGGGGTATTTATCTTGGAGTTGTCATGAGTAAGGAAGATGGGGTACAAATTGCATGTTTCCAGAGCAAGTAGAGAGTTAGCTGAGAGCAGAGAGACAAGTAACTTCCCCCTCACCAACACCCAGTCTACTCCCTTCATCCCATTCCCAGATCCCAGTACAGTACAAAGCCCCTGAATGCAAAGGTGCTTTATCCCCTGAAACCAAGTGCTAGTTCAGAAGTGATGAGCATTGTGCAGCTCTGACCTGTTCTGAGAGAGACTAAATGGGTTTGGTACCACAGAAACAAGGAAACTACGCACTGAAAAAGAAAATAAGAAAGAATGGAAAACAGAAGAAAGGAAAATAGCCCAGGGAGGGATTTGTAAAAGACCCTTGCAGAGTTAAGTGCCCAGCTCCCACAGCATAAATACAGGAGCTGGCTA
The DNA here is from genome assembly GCF_001604755.1 of Lepidothrix coronata. Lineage (NCBI taxonomy): Eukaryota > Metazoa > Chordata > Aves > Passeriformes > Pipridae > Lepidothrix > Lepidothrix coronata. The sequence continues at coordinate 233,646 of NW_016690208.1, forward strand.
CCTGAGCCTTTGCAGCTCGCTCCCTGCTAGGAAGGCTACTTGCCAAATCCTATAAAAGTGCAAATGGATTTAGTGCCAGTGATTTCAGTGGTGCTCTGAAGATTTACATTAGCAGGGAGATTTATCCCCACGTCCCCTTCTCCACTGCCAGTGTTTGTGTACCCACCCATCTGTGCAGGCATTAGTGTAAATGTACCCTTGCTCAGGTATCAGAGGACATGCTAACAGTTTAAGTGTTTGTCCTGTGCACAGTGTACATGTTTTTCCACCCTGTCCTCCTCCAGGCTCCCTACGGATCTCCCTGAGGATTCACAGCTGTTTTCTTCTACCTGGCAAGTCCTGCTTGTCAGACTCTGTCAGCGTCTGTGGTGCACGAGGCAGATGACAAGAACTCCGAGCCTGGCCCGCTTGCTTCCTTGTGAAGGCCCAGGGATTTTGGAGTGGCAGCTAAAGGAGTTTATGGCCTGACCAGCAGCCCTGAGCTCGGCAGTGCTGAAGGCGCGCGGGTCAATTATCCATCTGTTTGTGGTTCTGCTGCACTGAGTTCCCGTGTCCGTGGCTGACAGCCCAGCCGAGTGGAAGGGAAATCACACAATAATTCAGGGGATGAGAGTGTGCAGGAATGGCAAAAAGGGCCGTGACCCCTTTCAGGAGCTCAGGCCTGTCTCTGATGGGCCATGTTCACCTCAGACAAGAGGAAAGCAGCGGGCAGTGACCCCGGGACCCCCATTACCCTTTTGCTTTTGGATCCAGAGAGACACCTCAGCCTTGATGAGGTCCCTGTGGAAGAGCAGATTTTGGAAGGATCAGAAGGCTCTGGAAGGCACACAGGGACCTGTGTTTCCTCTCCCCCTGGGCTCTGGGAGCACCATGCCTGGTGGCACTGAGCTGCCCCTCTGCCTGACCCCATTGGCAGCCGAGCGCGGAGCAGGGGCAGCTGCTGGGCAGGATGAGCACGGAGCTCCCTCCAGCTGGGGAAGATGTTTGTGACCCTGGCACAGGAAGGATTTCAAGCCTGGCCTTTGGAGGCACTGTGTCTGCACAGATTCTGCTGCCTTTCCTATGGTGGTACTTGGGACAGGAGGGAACAAAGAGCTGACCTGTCTACAGCATCCCTGCAAACACCTCAAAACTGGCTGAAGGAAGATCAGCCTTTTGAGATCCCCTTGGTCTTCTCTGAGATGTTTCTCAGCAAGAAGCTCATCTTTCTTCCTGCTGTCTTCAGGAAGTCCTGAAGATCAGCCTCTTTTTGGGATTTTAGTGATAGGACACAGTGGAGTGGCTTTAAACCAAAAGAGAGTAGGTTTAGATTGGATATCAGGAAGAAATTCTTCCCTGTGAGGGTGGGGAGGCCCTGGCACAGGTTGGCCAGGGAAGCTGTGGCTGCCCCATCCCTGGAAGTGTTCAAAGCCAGGCTGGACAGAGCTTGGAGCAACCTGGGCTCGTGGAAGGTGTCCCTGCCCATGGCAGGGGGAGTTGGAATGAGATGAGCTTTAAGGTTCCTTCCAACCCAGGCCATTCTATGATTCTATGAATTATCTGAAGCAAACACCACAGAGGGATGGTCCCTTGTCAAACCTTCATACTGACATTAGAGATGGTCCCACCTGCCAGGATCCAAAACTTTCCTTCAGGATGGAAGGAATGTGCAGTGCTGTTGGAGAACTGATCCACAAAAGGGGCTTGGAGAGCCTGAAGGCTGCTGCACTCACTGAGCTTTCAAGCTCACAGGAGAGTGGGGCTGGACTTCTTGATGTGCACTGACTCTTTACTCATGGTTCAAGTCCCATGAATACATTTTTCCACTCTGCTTCCCAGAGGAGCAACCTGCTCTGGCCTCACCATTTGAATATGACCAAATGACCTCGGGCTCTTCACTTCACATATTTTCTCTTTGAATTTTAACTTGGATAACAGCATGACAAGCTGTTTAGTCCCAGCTAGAAATGATCCTGGCTTTGGAGATTTTTTTCTTTCTTTTTTTTTTTTTTTTTTTTTTTGGAGGGAATAAGGTTGAAAAAAGCAACTAAAATTTCAGGGAAAGCATTTCCCATTGCAAGGAACATCCACTGTGCATCTCAGCACATGCAGAAACATGAATACCCTGTAATCTCCAAAACATAAAGTGGTCCCATCCTTCACTGCAGTGCCTCATGTGGATGCTTGCTTTTTGCCTATAAAACTCGTGGCTTCTAAAAAAAAATAACATTTCCAGAATAACCTCCTCTTGTAAGAAATAATCTCGTGTTTAAGAGGTAATCAGAGCCCTGTACACTTAGCACTGGTTCAACAAAGCACTTATATAAATGCTTAACTTAATCAGGGAAGCAGTTTTGCTGGAATCCACCATTACCTGGAGCTTTAACACGCAGCACATACTCAGATATGTTCTTACAAAAGTGACACACAAATCCAGCTGCTCATTGGAACATGAGTGTGCATAGTCCAAACACAATAACCCTGACTTTAAAACTACAAACATGCAGTAAGGATTCCACGTGACTCGGATCTTCCAGGCCAGGAATTTCCTTGGGGAAGAAATCAGGAAATACAGCTGTGCCCGCTTTTCCATATATATTTTTATATATATACACATAAATATTCACACATTTCTCATCATATCCAGACAAGGGCAGATTCATATCAATATTTTTGGTTTAGTGTGGAGCATCCTAGTGACTAGGTCTTAGCAAGATATTTTACAAGCACTGTGCCAGCAGCATCTCCCTCAGTCCTGGCACCCTCATAGTTTGTACATATTTCCCTACCGTGCCCAGTGACTAAATATTGCTGAAATTTAGTGGATTTGGTTGTCTTTTTTGATTAATCTTTTCAGATCACTGCTGTGGATGTTTCAGTTGCCACCTGTGAAGCAGGAAAGCTGCAGTCCCAAGGACTACGACAGCACACCAGCCCCACAGAGCAGCTTGCAGCTGGCCATGGTAGCTGGGAAAGCCCTCTATCAGCCATGACCTTAATAAACCACCCCAGAAATGCTGTTTTGTTCTCCAAGAAATGTCTCTGAATGTTGTAAACCTTAAAAAAAAAAATTACATTTAGTCACAGAATCATAGAATCAGCCGGGTTGGAAAAGATCTCCGAGATCATCAAGTCCAACCTTAATCTTTCAGCCTTGCCTGCTCTTAAAGCAACCTCATGTCAGCAGCCAAACAGGGGGTCAACCTGGTCTCAAAGACCGAGATATTGGACCATTTCCATGGGGAGAATCCCTCAATCCAAGCCAGGGGACACAAGGAATGGGCTCATCCCCAGCAGAGGCTCTGGAGCTGAAATCAGATGCAGAAGGGAAGTTTGCTGGTGATCAGTGTCAGGCAGAATATCTTAGTTTTGAAGATATTGTTCAGGAGGAATTCTGCAACTCTATAATGCAAAAAGTTCCTCCTTTAAAATTAAGAGCAGCACAGATTTGGTACAGGTTTGTCTTGGATAACTACAGGCAGAATATGAAGTGTCTGACAAGGGAACATGTCCTTAATTCACCTAGAAAAACTATTAAAGAGAGATGTTTGCCTTTAGACTGTATATAAAAGGCTTCCTGCATTAAAAGAGGTAAATTTCCCCAGCTCTAAATTAGAGCTATTTGAAACATTTTCCACAGAAGAGTTCTCTGTTGAAAATGCAGTTTCATTGAAGCATTTTGTGAGAGCATGTTGACTCCAAAAGCACTTTTGACTTTCTAAATGTATTTTTTTCATACTTCCTCATCTCGCTTCACTGCAAAGCTGAAATGTTTGTCATTACTGTTCTGCCCATCTTGGCAAAAGCTCTAATAGTAATTGTAATGTAAATACTAACATTATATTACCATATATATTATAAATATATATAATATATCTCTATGTATATTTTTATATATGTATAATATATATGGTATTTATACATATATTGCAATATAATATTAAATATGGTAATATATTTAATATTGTATAGTTATTGTACATAACATTATATATTATGCATGGTATTATATTACCATATTTGATGTAAGAAACTACCTAATATGCAATATTTCCTGCTTAATGTTGCAAAGTTTAGAATAGCACAGAAGGATTTTTACCTCATTGAAACAGTGCTATGCTCCAATATTAACATATACTGTCAGTAACAGTATTGATATAACAGGGGATGTCTCTGGAATTTTAGTTTCCTGAGACTTTTGAAAATATTCCTTTTTCCCCCTCAAATTTTCTAATTTAAGCCTCGGACACTTGTCCTGGGATCACAAATTCCCATTTCCCACCAGCCTGCTGTAGAGCTGCTGGAATCCTCCCCTCCCATGCTCTGGTGATCTCCTTTTCCAGGCAGCTTGTGGATCATCCATACTGGAGGTGGAGGCAGCTGAAGGGATGGTTTCCTGCTGGTGGCAGGGAGAGGAGGATACAAAGTGCGAACAACTGGAGTCCCCTGTGAGATCCTGGCCCAAACCAGGATTCCTCAGTGCTGTGCTGGGAGGCTGCATCACCACACAGCCCTCCTCACACACAGGACAGGGATCTCAGTCCAGGGAGGGATAGGAAAAAGTGAAACCTTCTGTGATCTGTGATCAATATTGTTATATACACCCCAGTGCATGTAGAAACACGCTGGGTTCACATGGATACTGGTTTACAAATTAGGGATTCTTTCTGTCCCAGTAACCACAGGTGCAGAACCAAACACCCTGCACTCTCCTCCCCTGGAAACTCCAGGCTGGCTCACCCTCCCAAACCCTTTGTGCAGGCATGAAGGTAACTTAGCTTTGGTTCATAAAATTGTGGAATCATTTGGGTTGGAAAAGACCTCCAAGCCCATTAAATCCAACCTTTGACCCATCACCACCTTGTCACCCAGAGCAGAGCTCTGAGTGCCACGTCCCGGCCGTCGCATCCCCTAAAGGGCAGGGCTTTGACACCACGACTCTCAGGGCTGGGCGGCAGCAAGTTCAGGAACAGAAACTCTCCCTGTCATGAAGAAGCTGCTCTTTTATTGAGCCAGGCTCAGAGCTGAGTGACACCAAGGCAGGAACATGGATTTCTGTCAGCAGCTCATGCTCGGCTGCTAATCAGATCAGAGGGGACTCGGTCACGATCCATTACCTGCTGCAGCCCTGTGACTAATTCCTAATGAGCCTTCTCAGAGCAGAGGAAGGATCCTGGGTAATTATCCCAAGAATCGCACTCCAGATCAGGTGGAAAGCTCAGGTGTAGCTTTAAAGGTCACTTTGTTCTATTAGGAAGAGCTCCTGCCTCCCTTCCCTCGCTCTGTCCCTTGGCTTGGCTCTGGGCTCTCTCTGCACTGGGTTATGCTGTGAAGCTCCAAAAAACCCACATCTGCTTGACCCCCCAACGTCCTCTGTCTGCTTCCATCAGAAATTACAGCCTCATCCACCTTACATCCTCTCTCTCTCCTAATTTTTCCCTCTTCCTCCACCTCCTTCCCCCTCCCTTGGTTTATGTCCTCTCCTGAAGGATCAGATAGCCAATAGAGGTCTATTGATTTACCTGCTTCTCTGCCTATAACCCGAGCTGCCTGCTGATTTAGCTGTTTACCCAGTTATCTGATGTGTCATCCTTGGGTTTTCATTACCAGCAGCCACCATCAGAGTACACAAACCCTCTCAAATTGCTTATTGTTAATTAGGTAAGAACCAGAACTCAGTGGTTTGGATAATCACTGGAAGAGAGAAAACAACCTGCCTATTATTTTTAAAGGCAAATAATAACAACAATAATAATATATCCACAACATTACTTAGTAAATGAAACCCAGTTTCTGTGAAACCAAAGATTAAAACAGCACTTGCCAAATTATACTCAAAGCGGAAGATGTAATGTAGCCCATTCATCTGAAAAATTAAAATTTGTGCAAGTACAAGGATTCCAGAAATAAAACCATCTGGGCAAGTGAGCAATTAAATCCCACATTTCCTTATTTTGTCAAAAATTTGGGAATAACCTTCATAAATTACACGCCCAGTGAATTTCCTCCTTCTACTGAAGTTGACTTCTTGCTAACCAGCATGTATTTATTTATTAATTCAGTCATGACCTCTATCTGTTGACTTTTGGACTAGCTCCCCAGCTGGGACTGAAGCCATGGCTTCTAGCATCCAAATAAAACCTCAGTGACTTTTCCCAAAGATTACGGTCATTAGAAAGTCCCAAAAGCTGATCTGCAAAGCTCTTACACAAATCAGCAATTTGGGAGGGACAAAGAGACACAATGCTCCTTCAATATTGATGGAAAAGGTCACTTTTTTTTTTTGTTTTTATTAGTGTATGTATAATACACAGAAGTTCATCAAAATTCAATGGCAGGGGCACCCAGATACTTCACTGGGGTCCCTTTAGCTCAGTTCTTGGCAAACTCTGGCTCTGCTCTGCTGAGCATCCTGTGAAGCCTCCAGAAGCCACTAATCTTGCTCCAGGGAACTTACAGCCAAGGCAGAATCACAGCAGAGAAGGGGAAAAGGCTGGGAAGAAGGGCACCCCTGTCTCATCTCAGCCCCCCACTCCACGCCCCTTGTTGCCACATCCCTCGTTCCTGAGCCCTACCTTGCAGGTGGAGTTTGCTCTCAGTGCTTTGCAGAAGGACAGAACTCACAGAGTCCAGATTGTCGTAGCTGTTACAGCCCAGGGGGCCGGTCCGAGTTTCTGTTACCTACGGAGGATGCAGAAAAGAGAGAGTGTTCCCTTTGACTGCAGCACCACACCTTCCCCAGGCTTCTTCAGACCTTGGAGCACAAAGACTCCTTGTCACCAGCTGATACAACCCAAAACACATCTTCCCTAACTGGGGAAAAATGCCCCACCCTGGACAGACACAGCTCGTGTTTGGTGCACTCACAGGCTGGAGAAGGAGAATGAAAACGTGCCTGCTCTCTTTATGGTGCTGCTCGTTACTCTGGGCTTGGCAAAGGGATCCTGCAGATTGATGCTTCTCATAGAGGATCTCCACTGGAGAACATCAGAAGCCAGTAGAGGAATTATTCCCTGGCTTCTCTTATTGGAAAGGGAGAAACAGAGATGGATTGCCAGCCCCCAGTGGCGCCTGGTGCTCCCATATGTGAACACCATCCTTGTGCTCAGGATAGATGGAGGCACAGATGACCTGCGGTGCTGTTGCTGTTGGTTTCCAGCCATGGAGGAGAGTTGCCCTTCTGGAATTCACCATGGGTGATTATCTGCTGTCACTGTTTCAATATCTCAATACAATTTCCCATCCAGAAGGGAACAGGCTCAGCCATGAGACACCACAGAACAATAACGAGAGCTGAAACCTTTCAGAAATGGCTAACAATGACGACTCCATCCACATCACCTTCCCTGGAGTGAACTCTGCAACAATAAAATCCCTGCCCAGTGTAGGATGATTGCTTTCAGAGAAGGCAGCCTTTGTCTGCAGAGCCATTTTCCCTATTTTGTATTCTCTGAGCAGCTTCCCTTCCTTCCTGCTGCAACCCCCAAGCTGTCTCAGTCCGCTTCATTCCAGATGCCTCAGTAATGCCACACAGAGTTTTTTGCCTTTCCTTGTAGTAAATTTGGCTGAGAGATGTTTAGCAGTCTTACACCCACAAGAGAAAAATACTTCTGGGTTGCACAGGGTTGTTCATTTCACAGACCTGCCTTTCCCTTCCAACCTCCATCACTGATCTGGGTTCTCTGCTCCCTCTCTCCCTTCCAGAAGTCACTGTCAAGTTTAGTGGAGTGATATATCCTACATACAGTGGAGTGGTTATATCCTACATAACCATCACACTGAGTGCCCACCTCTCTCTGGATATTACTGGATATATTACTGGCCTTGGGGAAATCAATTCTTCAGTAAGGTCCATAAGAGAAAAATTTACCCTGGGAACAAAACAACTCGTGACCAAAAAAGACACCGCACTGGGCTGGCAAATCCCTGCAGTGCCAGCGTGGGCACACAATATTTCTCTTCCTAAGGCAAGAGAGAGTACCTTGATTGCTCCGGTAGAGATCTGGATCTCATGGAGTCTCCTCATGGTGCCATCACGGTCCACAAAGTAGGAGGAGGCGAGCTGGTGCAAGGCTTCAACGCTCTGCGTGGCGTTCCCTGACTTCCTGTCGAGGCGGCTTTTGTCCATGTACATGGTCAAGGCCTCCTCTCCTGCAGCAGAAAGAAAAGCAGATTTCAGGCTGCCAGGCAGGGTCACTTCAACAGGAACAAATGGTGTCATTTGTTGCACCTAAAGAAAGAAATGTCCGACACCAAAAGTGCTCCTGAAGGAATCCACCCTTCCTCACCAGCACCAGAACCCCAGTGTGATATGTGTGAGCCTTCTCTATTCAGACAGAAAGCCCAGGTCCACCACACTGGTAGATCAGCTCCATTGAATTCAGTAGTCAACATTTTGGGCATTTATTAGCCAGCAGAGCATTACTGCAAGTGCTGGAGAGGTTTCAGACCATTTATCCCACTCGAGGAACATTTTCTCTGTGTGTGGTGCCTCTAGAACGATGCTCCTGACAGGAAAAGATGACACTTTTATACAAGTCTCTGTCTGAGTTGATTTTTAGAAGGAATAAATAATGACTGGAAATAGGAGGCAGTTGTGTAGGTGGGTACAGAGGACAAACAAATGCTAGTTGTGCCTCTTCAGCTTCCAGAGATGACGCAAAAAGGAAAAAGAAAGGGAATGAGTGAAGGGGAGCAATCAGAGGAAAGAGCAAACAAGAAACTTAATTTAAACTAACCACCCTTCCTGCTTTCTTTCGCAGAGTCTCATTCAGGGAACTTAAGCAGAGAGTGAAAAATACTGTACAAGGTGAGGGACAACAGATGATTTTGTGTCAGTAACCACAGGGAATCTGGGAGTGAAGCAGTCAAGAACTGATAAACATCAGCAGAAACCTGAATGTAACAAAATACATCTGGAAAGTATATAAAGCTGAGGAGCAATATTTACCCAAAAGTTCAATTTGTGCTGGACGAGCCTGATAAAAATCCAGTTCATTCTTAACATAAGGCTGGCACTAAAAGAGGACTAAAAAAGGTGAAATGCCATCCTGCACCCTTGACATGTGAAACTCTGATTTTAATAAATGCAGAGGCAACTATGGTAGGAATGTGCCATTTCTACATAACTCTGTTAATGAGAAGAGTGGTACCTGTTCTGATTTGATAGATGAACCACTGATGAATCCACTGCCTCTAGCAGTGATAGCATGATCAAAAAAAAAAATCTATGACCATTTCTAAGGCCAAGAAATAGTTTGTTCTTCATCATTTTTGCATAATTTTTTTAAGAGAACAAGGATTTACTTTTCTTTAGCATTCTTATTAGTTGAAATTGTTTGATTCTTCCAAATTATTTCTTTAATTGCATACATGAAAAAAAAACCAATAACCCCACTAAGCCCTCCCCCTCGCTTTCCCTGGAAATTGTCCAGCTTTTATCTGGATGCCAAATGCCTGAAAACAAACCAAAAATATTCTGGCTGAAAATCAAAATATTTTCGTCAGATTTCAGTTTTCTCAAGCAATAGTTACGTTGAGGATTCAGCCTTTGGCTTTGAGAGGAAAAATGGACACTTTTTTGGTGGAAAGAAGATACTTTTCATCGAAAGAATTGATCAGTTGTAATCTTCTAATTGGCTTCACAGCAGCTAAGTGGAGAAGTTTAGCACGTAAAACTTTCCCTTTAATATTTTGTTAAGAATAACAGACTGTCCTTTGAGCATGATCAAAGTTGTGGTGGTGACAGTATCACCATTGTTGCTGCTCACAAAAAACACTTTCCCCAGAAAACGACCAGCTTTGATTTCCTTTACCACCATCAACATTATTATGTGTCGAGCACGTGAGGAGACCTTGGCAGGGATCAAGGCTCTGCCACATCAGGCTCCATCCACACAAACAGAAAGATAGTCCATGTTCCAGAGAATTTAAACCCCCGTGTCTGATGAGGCACAACAGGGGAAGGCAGCAAAGCCACACTGGGATCAGTGTGAGGAACAGCCCTCACTGCACCCCAGGTGCCTGTGCCATCAAACCATTCTCAGGTTTCATCTCTTGGGTGAGTTCCTCAAGGGGATTTGAGGTTTTGTTTGGTCAGTTTTCACGAGGAACCCCTTTGCCACCAAAAGGACACTGCATGGCAGTTGGACAAGGGGCTGGATCAATGTGAGAGTGTATTTTGAGCTAAAAGTTTTGTATCTCTCATGTAACAGAAGCATGGAGATGCAGCAGAGAGAAATGAGGCTGTGACAGGAGAAGGAAGGCCTGGGATAATTGTCCCCTTAGCTGTGATTCCCAGAGGAACTTGATGGATCCAGCCACCATCTCTTCATTGATTCTGCCAGTAAGTGTAAAAAACAGCTTTTTCTGGAAAAAAAGGATGCCTTTATTGCTAGCCAAGGCACAAAAATCAGAACCTTTTTATTCCAGTCTAGTCCATTTCCAGTAGAGGAATGCTGAGGCCAGAGGGCAGGCAGGAAGCCTGGATTGGATCACACCAGGCAGTAGCAGTAGTGCCACATCACCAGGAGATCCACCATTTGATCCCTGGATGACACAAATCAAGCCCCGAGAAACTCAACAGAGGACAGAATCCTGTGCTCTAGGGCAGTGGGGATCAGCGATTTCCCCCAAAAAGCTGTCATTTTTTCCCTCCCTGAGGAAGGAAACAGAAAAGTAAAGCCCATGAGCCATGGTGCTCTTCCTGAGGGATGAGTACAGCCCCTGGGAGTGAAGGGTGCTGAGCAGAAACACTGCTGCTGGAAGCCTATTCCACGTGGCTGAGTGCAGCCCTGGAAAAGCACAGCATGCCCAGGGAGGGGGCACATGGGAAAGCAACTCTTCGATCAGGAGAGGTTAACAGACTTTTCCTGCATTATTAAGTCTTAATTTCTCTTTTATTAAGCGGGTGCTGTGTTCGAAGTTGTTTTTCCTTTAGGGCTTTCCCTGCAAATTGCCTCTGTGTGCTCCATCCCAGAGCAGGGGTGCCCTCAAAGTGACCCTTTCACCAATCCCGTCGTCAGAACTAAACCGGAGCAGGGCTGGGTTTTTCCTGGGCTCTGGGGGGATGCTCGGTAGGTCGAAAGGCAGCAGAGCAGTTCCTCCTGTGGCCACGTGTGAAAAGAGCTGCTGTGTTCAGGTGGGCTGGGCTGAGCCATCACCCCCCTCCTGGGGGCCCTGCGACAGCTGGCGTTTAAAAGGCAAACAATTTCCTGTGTGTTTGTCACTCGTTTGCAACATAATAAGACATCAGGCGGAGTTAGAAACAACTGTAACCCAGGGCAGAACGCCTGCGACTTCTCAGAGGTCTTGGGAGAGCAAGTGTGCCAGGATGTGCCTGGTTTTATATCCCAGTGGTCTTGTTTAGCCCACAGACTGTGATCAGAGTGTGTCCTCTGTGCATAATGCATGCCCAGCTTCATCTGCATCTACCCTGGGACTGCCATTGCCAAGATAAATCTTTCTTTTCTCCCCTGCCATTGCTCACCATACTCTGGGCTGGTGGAGCATTTAGCTCTCCCCTCCAACACCAGTTCTCCTTACAAGTCTCTGCATATTTAAGATAGCTGTGTTGTAAAATCAGGAGGAGAAACAAGCCCCTGTGAATAATTTACGACCTCACCCAGGCAAAATTAAAAATATATTTTACCATCAAAGGTCTTTGTTATTTCAAATTTCCACAGATGTGAGTGGCAGGAAGAAAGAGGCACGTCGATGGAAAGAACAGTAAACCCAGAAAAAAAATATCTCACTTTACTTGGCTGTCTTGGGCTCTGTAAAACATGGTCCTGGAAAGTGATTTCCTCAATAAAAAGCAGTTTATCTTTACGCAGACTTCATTAAGGCCTGATGCAGGCAGTCACTTGTACTCTTCAGTGCTTGGAAACCTGGTTCCTCCCACATTTCTTGCTGATGGAATGGACTGTTTGAGTGCCTGGACTGGAAGAGCAGCCCGAGGATCTTTGAAGGACGTTGCCACACCAGAGGCCATTTGACTTCAGTGGAACTGAGCCAATTTACCTACCACCTAATTTGTGCATGAATCATATGCACACATCTAATCTCATCTCTGTCTCATCCCGGTGTCTGCAGAGTGCTTTGGGAACAGACAGATGGCCAGAAATTCCTCAAAGTTCACCACAAGCCTCACAGTGTGCAAAGGCTGGAGGTGAGGTACGTTAGAAAAAGCAACAAACCACACTCTGTGCTAAAATTAAGAGCCTTTACCACTGCAGAATGCTGCTTAGAGAGAGTTGCTCTCAGAAGAGAGGCATTTAAATGAAAGAAAGGCACAACCCAAGAGGGTAAAGGAATAGTAAAAATAATACAGGAGAGGGAAAAAAAAATTCAGCAGCAAATATCAATAGGAGCTGCTGATTTTCACCCTTCCCGTGTTCAATACTCATCACTCAGAATGTTTATGCAGCAGCCCCTGCTCAGGGGTTCATGGCCCTACAGTGCTCCCTCTGATGTCATCACTGACATATTCTGTGTGCACTGACAGACCTCTCTGCAGCCCTTCCCTATACATTTTGAATTTTACTTAACTGCTGCTTTTTCAAAAGCCTACTCCATGTTACTTGTGCATCCAGCACAGGCCTTCTCGGCCATCTCTTCCTCTCTGCCCATGCTCCCTGCCCAGCTCCTTGACCTCCCTTTTCCTGGAGCTCTTTAAAATTCCTACAGTTCCAGCAAGAAAAGGATGTTTTTCCCCTTGTGTTCAGTTTCAGTCCGTGAAAAAGAGGGATTGACACACTCTATTGTCAAGGTAAGGACAGTGGCACAGGGCTGACAGCCAGGCTCCTGGGCTGAGTGGCACATGTTTCTCCTGGCACACATGGGCACACACACGCTGCTGTCAGAGGGGCACAGGTACACACACAGCACAGCTGCTGAACTCACACCCTGTGCTGTGAATTCTTTTGTACTCTGGGGACTTTCACAGTGTCTGACAATGAGCTGCATCCTGGCCCTGTGCCCCCAGCCAGCTCCCACGTCATGGCATGGGTTTGGAATTGCAGAGTGGTTCAGGTTGGAAGGGACCACAGTGGGGGTCATCTGGTCCAACCTCCATCCCAAGCAGGATCAACCCAGAGCACATGGCACAGGGTTGTGTCCATGTGGTTCTGGAGTATCTCCAGTGAGGAAGACTCCACACCCTCTCTGGGCAACCTGTCCAGTGCTGGGTCACTGCACAGCAAAGAAGTTCTTCCTCATGTTCACATGGAACTTCCTGGGCATCAGTTCCTGTCCATTGCTGGGCACCCCTGAGCAGAGCCTGGTCCATCCTCTGCCCCCTCCCTGCAGACACCGACACACATGGATGGGCTCTCCTCTCAGTGTCTCTTCTCAAGGCTGAACAGGCCCAGCTTCCTCAGTCTTTCCTCATAAGAGAGATGTTCCAGCCCCTTCATCATCTTCGCAGCCTCTGCTGGACTTGTTCCAGGAGCTCCGAGTCTCTCTTTCGCTGGGGGGCCCAAAACTGGACACATTTGCGGTGCTGTCCAGTGCCTTCCCCACCCCATCACCTCACCACCCCCATCAGAACACAGCCCAGGTTGCCACCTACCTCCCAGGGTGGCAGAGATGAGGATGTGGGTGCCGTACTTTTTGATGATGGTATCGATGAACTGCTGCGTGGTGGGTCTCCTGCCCAGGAGGCGGATGCTCCTCTGGAACTCAGGCATGAGGGGCAGTGGGTTGTGGAGCAGGTCCCTCCTCTCGATGGCTGTGTTCCTCACCTTCCAACGGGCAAACTCCCTGTGTGACAGCACAGGAACACAGCAGGGGTGAGGATTCCAGTCTGGAGGGGCAGGGAGAGCCCCCCAGGGCAGGGAAGGAGGGTGGAGAAGGGGACAATCCTGTTGGACACCCCCACATGGGTACACACACGTGAGGCCACAAGGTTAGGCAGGGTAAAAGGAGGAGGAGAAGAGGAAAAGTGAGATATTACTGCACAATAACAACACACTTGGAGGATCAGGGCGTGGGCTGATGAGGTGGTGGCCTTGGAGTCTCCAGAGATGTCTGGAAGAGAGCTGGATTTCCCTACAACAAAAGCAGGCAGATCCTTTCACCATCACACACTTTGGGGTCTTACACTTCTCCATAAAGCAGCAAATTCTGGTCTTTGTCAGCAGAAGAGCTGGTCAGAGCACAGATCTCACCCAGTCTGATCATTGTTATATCCCTGTTGCCCACAAGCCTTCCTTTTGCAAAGCAGAGCTGAAGGAAACACATTTTGTCCAAACATCTTAATCTTTCAGCACCAGGAGTACAGCAAAAGATCATTTTGAAAACCAATTTCTGAGATAAACCACGTAAAAGGATCGATGCAGATATAAGCAGAGGCCAGGATGAAAGTGGAGGTTTTGTTTGTTTGTCTTAAAAAAAAACAACCCAACCAAATAAAGTGATTCTCAAATCCATGCTTTCAAACTGAGAGCAACTGGGGGAAAAAAAATATAAAGTTAATGTTTGCAAAAGCAGCTCTTTATTGCAGGTATCCATTTTGAAACGACACAGAGGGAAATGCCTGGAGAAAAGCTTGCACACCTGCAATCTAAAACTCAGGCCTCTGAAACACATCACCAGCTGAGCACCTGAAAAATGAGAAACCTATTAATGTCCTTCAAAAAATATTGAGCAAGGCCTTCTTAAAAGCAAAGGATATTTTTCACACCTACTCTCCTACAATGCACCTGCTCTATCTTCAGCTACCTCCCAGATCATCAACTCCCAAGCTTCTCTGTCACTTTTCATTCACTTAGTCCTGTTGCTTGGGTTTAAGACAAAAATTTTATTTAAGGGTGTTGTGGTTTAACCCCAGCTGACAACTCAGCCCCACACCTGTGCTTGGTCACTGCCCCGTGCTGGGATGGGGGAAAGGTTGGAAGGATAAAAGTGGGAGAACTTATGGATTGAGATAAAAGCAGGTTAACAGGTTAAGGAAAAGGTGCACAGACAAGCAAATCAAAAGAAGGAATTCATTCCCTACTTCCCATCACAGGCAGGTGTTCAGCCATGCCCAGGACAGCAGGGCTCCGTCACGGTGACTGGGGAAGACAAACACCATCACTCTGCACATCTTCCCTTCCTCTTTCTTCCCCAAATCTATGTGCTGAGCATGAGGCCACATGATGTGGGACATCCCCGGGGTCAGATGTCCCATCTGTGTCCCTCTTGGAGCTCCTTGTGCATCCCAGCCTGTTCACTGGTGGGGTGGGATGAGGGGCAGAAAATCCCTGCACTGCTCAGCTGTAGCTAAAACATCCCGGTGTGATCAGCACTGTTTCCAACACAAATCCAAAACACAGCCCCACACCAGCTACTATGGACAAAATTCAACTTTCTCCCAGTGCCACAGAAGAAATTTGATTAACTGAATTCTCTGTGAATGGCCTTGTTTAGCATTAGTGGCTCAGCATTAGGCAGCTAAAGCAGTTGAAGCTTTTGCCTGACCAAGAGTAAATTTCTTTGGGAAAATTAATGCTGCTAAGAAGAAACTAGCTGAATTTAGCAGATAGGAGTGGAATGAAGATAATTCCAAGGAGACGATTCCAAGAGAATTAAGAAACTTCAGAAGAAGGCCAGCCCAGTGTCAGTGAAAAACCATCAGAAATCAAGAGACCACCGACCAGAATTAAGTGACTGGACTTGTGGTCAGACTTGAGGATTGGGTGATGGTGATACAGGTATGAACTGGGGTAGGGGTCCCTCTCTGGAGGGACCCAGCTCCAGCTGTAACCTAAGAACCAATAAAAGACTAATTGGAAACCTTCAGTCAGACTTGACATTCCCAGCAGGATCCTGGGGTCGAAATATTGCTTTTTTTTTATGCAATAATCCATAACATCCAGTCAAAACCAGCACAACAGGAGTGACAACACCTGGCACTGACACAGCACTTCCTATCAACGTGTGTCAACCTGCATGACAGTCCCACTTGGCTGGCAGAGCACCCCACATGCAGGCAGATTTCAGAGGCTTAGTTGCAAAGCCAGGATCACAAAGCAGATCTTTTTTTGCCCAGGTTGATTCTACAGCCAGTCCACCCTATGTGTGTGAGGTTATTTGACTTAAGGCAATTATACATGTATTTATTTTGATTGAGCCCCACCACAACACCCCATGCTGCCTAACAGCAGTTGTATCCATTAAAACAGCAAAGTGCCAGCTATTTACTTCAAAATACTCCTTACACCTGAGATAATGTCCCCTCTGCAGCTCCCAGGCTTCCACAAGCCAAGTCAAAATGCCAAAACAAAGCACACCTCTTACTACATGATTAGTCATTAGTGTCAGACCTTGAGATCCACAGAAACATCCACCTTTCCTAGAAAAACCTCGGTCAAAAGGCCAAAAAAACCCCAAACTCAAACCAAAATAAACCTGTTAACTAGGGTATTAATACCAGGAGTGACAGAACCAGGCCATTGTCTCCAAAGAGATCTGCAGATAACAAATATACAACAAATGCCCATATATTCCCTGTATGGAGAAGAGTGTTTTCCCTGCTGTCCCAGAATTGTGTAAAAGTCCACTGCTTGCAGGTCTCACAGTTGATTTTAATAATAGATAAAACCTTAAATATAAAGACAAATAGATTCTCTCTGTCACTACAGAGAGGTTGCTCTCATTCCAGACTAGAGTTGCAATCCCAGAGCTCACTACACAAGGAAATCCCCTTTGAAGAAGGAATGGTCCCTCCAGCAGTTGCACTGCACGGGAAGAGGCAGAGCTGGATACTAAAAGACAGGCAAAGTTTTACAGTAAATAGAGATGCCCATGTTCCCATCATAAAGATCATAACCAGGGAGCAGAGGAAAAATGCCATCTGTGCCTCCTCTTTAAAGAGAGGCTTATTGCTTCCTGTAAAACTCAAGCACATGTTTGCTCTCAGATTTCTGCTTCCTGCAGCATCAATAAAGTCAGGAGGGACCAGAGAACTCCAGAGCCAGCAAGGGCTGGGTAAATGTTTTCAGAAGGGGCTGGATAAATGCTTCATGTTCCTCAATAAAGTACAGAGAGCTTGGGTTTGTTGCTTTGGAATAGATAATTTAACAGCAAAAATCACAGAAGTTGAAACAGGCAACTGGTCAGATTGTCCTTCAGGGAAGCTGTGGCTGCCCCATCCCTGGAAGTGTCCAAGGCCAGGTTGGACAGGGCTTGGAGCAACCTGGGCTAGTGAAAGGTGTCCCTGCCCATGGCAGAGGCTGGAACAAGATGAGCTTTAGGGTCCCTCCCAAGCCAAATCATTCTAGGATTCTATGACACATCAACCCCCAAATCCTAGGAGTGTCTCCACCACTGTGTGGAGACAGACTGTGCAAACTGGGACCATGGATTGGAAAGCAATGGGCAACGAAGGTGGGAGAAGGTAGGAAAGGAGAATGAAAATTTGGCAGACAACATGTTCAGAGGGAAAGTGGGTTCATTTTTTACATCAGGTCCAACATCACCTCGTGACACCACAGACAGGAGGCAAAAACAAGAGTTTAAAAGAAATCACTGTCACATCTTCAACCTTTCCTGCTGCCAGGGGGTAACTCCAGTTCCCATTCCTGCAGCTGGTGAGCCCTGAGGAGAATCCACATCTAAAGCAGGATGGTGAGGGAGACTTTTCCCACTCAGTTCTCATTCACACCATCCCTCCCCTGGCCTTCCTGCTCCCAGGGCATAGCAGTGAGGTGAAAGCCCAGTTCTATTTTACTCTCCCTGTGCTTGGGATGTGTGGCTTTCCCAGCTGATGAGAAAAGCTGAACAAATATGTTATGATGAATAATTTATGCAACTAACTTAGATGTTTATCTTCTGCTCATAGAATATCCATGAACCAGTTGCAATTCCCTCTAATTTATGCGTTATTTGAACTTACTTAGGGAGATTTTTCAAGCTTTTTTTATAGGTTTTGCATAGTATTTGGCTGGGTTTTTTTTCCATAGGCTGTTGATTTGTGGGGATTGGAATCACAGGAGGGTGAAGTTTGGAAGGAACCACCAGTGGGGTCATCTGGTCCAGCCTCAATGGTCTAGCAAATGATATGGTCTTGTTAAGCTTCCTGTCTAATGTCTAATAATACATTTTAAATGTGGCTCCCTCAGTTCCAATATTTTACATGGAAAGCAACCCTCTAATTCCAGCAATTTTCCATGCAACCTATAGAACTCTGCTGCAAGATGCACCTGAGGCCAAGGTTATGGTACAATTTTGGAAAATAGACTTAACATTAATGGATATGGCTAGTGAAATAACTTAGAATTATTGAGGTCATTAAAAAAAAAAGTGCTATTTGCAGGGAACAGTATAGATCTGGCCTTAGGGAATGTTCCAGCCTGAAACTCCTGAAGTCTGTGAAGAAACACCTCCAAGACCAGGGTTTTTATTAGCTTTCAGCATTAGATTTAATTGCATTTTCTGGAGAAGCAGCTGCTATTGGCCAAAACTGAATTCATGGCACTGGGTTAGGTTTGTCACCACGGAATCTTTCAATCTGCTTTCCACCAAGGCCTTGGAATCATGGATGTGTTGAAGAGGGCAGTGAAACCTTTCCTCACAGAAACCGTTCTGGGATGGCACTTCACTGGCCATTGGTTCTCAGACCCGTCAGTGCCACAGCCTGGGACACAGGGGTGAGGTCTCTGCAGGTCTCAAGGCACTTTATAAAATAGAAATATTGCCCCGTTCCTCGCTCAGATTCCAGGTGAAGAAGATGCAAAGACTTGACCAGGATTAGGGTGGCACCCCGTGGTCCAGCTGGGATTAGTGCAGAGCCCTTTGACCCTCAG
>NW_016690208.1:254849-305899 GCF_001604755.1 Lepidothrix coronata
AATGGGAGAATCTTCTGTTGCTTTTCCCCTTGATCCATCCTTTGGCCACGTGCTTGGTGTTGGCTGAGGGGTCTGAAACCTCAACTACTCCACCTTTTCAGGGCAATCAGTTCAGCCTGTTGGACTTTCCTGTTACAGAGTTTTGTTTTCAACTCTAATATTTGTCTTTAAAATATTAAATTTTTCCAGGGCTGAAAACTGAGGGTTATTTTGTAAAAGAGAGGGAGGTAAACAATAAGTCCAGAATGATACAAAGCCTGCAAGAATCAAAAAGAAAGAAAATTACTTCAAAGATAAATGGATTTCATGTGACCTTGAAAGTAAACAGGTTGTTCAAGAACTGAATTAAAATCCAATCAGACAAACATGACTCTGAGTCTTGTATTTTCTCTTAGGACAGGACTATATTTGGGTCTCTTAGGAAGCAACATGTGATTGTTGGGTACAGAAAAGGTTGATTTGTTTAAAAAAAAAAAAAAGCTGGAATAAATTTATTACTAAAGATTGAAATCAGAGTGATTCAGCAGATGTAAGAACAGGATAAAAAATAGGCCATTCAATTTGATCACTATTAATTTTGCTTATTGTTAAATTTGATCATGGCCAGGATGTGGTTATGGTTCCTACCTCTGCCATCACATCTAAGCAGAGCTGCCATTGCAATCAAAAAACAGGGCAGAGCAGGTCACAGCCCTTTCACCTGACTGGGGTCACCTCCAAGTGACGTGTTTGTGCATCCTCAGGTAACACACAGTGACTTCTGAACTTCTCCAGCACAAACCCACCAGCTGCCTTCCTCCATCCCCTATGGATCTGTTCCAATATTCCACATGAGTCAGCTGCTACAACTGCCTCCCATCACACCCATCAGTGGGACATTTATTCCACTCAGCTCTCCCTGTAAAGTCCTTTGTGCAGATTTTGTTGTAAAAAAAGCCCAGACCTCGGGCACTGAAGAGACCCTTCCCACCACCAGCCTTGGAGACCTGCTGGTGAGTGGTTCCCATTACTGCTCACACCATTTCAGCTGTTTCCAACGTTGGGCTGAGGGCATTTCCAAGCCTTTCCAGCTTACACCAGGGTTGACAGAAGCTGCTGGAAGCTGGAGTGACATCCCCACAAGAGCTCCCAGCGTTGTTCACGCTGCTGCAGCTTAACAAACATTAGCAACAATGGGAAATGTTCTGTTCCATTGCTGTTCTCTCCCTAAAAGCTTACCCAGACCAGACATGGTTTATTAAGCTACTGAGAAAGCTGTTCTAACAGGCTGCAGGGCCCTGTGCTCCAAGCACTGGGATGGACAACACAGAGACACCCTTTCCTTCACTGTGAATTATGATAAAAATCACAAGAGGTGCAGCCAGAGCAGTTCTCCCACTGAAACACCTGAGATAGCCTAGAGAAACTCATCCATGAATCAGGCCCTTTGAGTTCTGTGGTTATGAATGCAACAACAGAGATTATTTTTCATAGTATGGTCTCCTGGATTTCTGTTTTTACGAGTTTGACCCAGAATTCATGATCAAGCTGATCCTGGAAAGTCAAGGAGCTCTTAAGAAGATGCTTTCAAAGAACAGCACTTTTGAAGTAACAGATGGAAACATCTGAGTCATTCAAGGAATTTTAGGTATTCTTGAGGAAACCTGGGATAATCTGTATGATTTTAGGTTCTCTTCTCCACACTTCTTTCAATTCCCTCCTTGTACACTCCTCTTTTTCAGCACACAATCCTTGTCCAGAGAGCTGAGC
This sequence comes from Lepidothrix coronata, assembly GCF_001604755.1. NCBI lineage: Eukaryota > Metazoa > Chordata > Aves > Passeriformes > Pipridae > Lepidothrix > Lepidothrix coronata. The sequence continues at coordinate 256,599 of NW_016690208.1, forward strand.
AAGTTGGAAGGGGAGCCAAGACACAGGATGGTGAGACAAGTAAATAAAAGTGTAAAGGAGCACAGGGCATAGGCAGGAGAAGGCCCCAAATCATTCAGTCTTGTGTTGTAACAACTGGTGTGTGTGGGGGAAACCAAGAAAAACACAACCAATGAATAAGAAAACAACAACAAAAAACCCCAACTAAACAAACAAAAAAGCAAAAAAAAACCCCAAACAAACCAACCCAACAAAACAAACACCACCACCCCCAAAATTACCCAAGAGAAAACCAAAACCCAAAACAAACCCTCAAAAAACCCCTGCAAAAACAGACCTTTTCACACTGATGTGTTCAGACTCCAGTAGAAGATTAAACTCTCGACAAAGTCCCTACTCCTACGGCTAATTAGTACATAAGAACATTTAAATCTGCTGCTTTTGTAAGCAAGTTTGAAATGGAAGACAGGCAGAGAGAGTTTAATTTTTAGAGCAGACAACAAATCACCCAGGGGAGGACTGAGCCACGTTCAGTCGTGATGAGCCCTTGTTACCCCCTGGAGCCCCCCAGGAAACTGTGCCTTCCCTTCCCCAAAAGTCACCATCTGGATTCACAGCCTACCAGTCCCAAAATTCACCATCTGGATTCACAGCCCACCAGTGTTCATATGAGCACAACAGCACGAATCAAAGGCTGTAACAAGAACACAGTTTGGAACAAGTCATTTCATTAAATCGCACTTCCTTCATTTCCTGAAGATGTAGGTGTGTGTGGACTGCAGGATTTTCTTCCTAATTTTAGCTGGAGCTGGCTGATAACCTCAGCCCGTGACACCACAGCCCCAAACTTTGCTCTTTACTTATCGTGATTCACAGTTTGCTCAGATGAAAAAAAGACTGAGAAATGTGGACTTGAACCTTAATTCCTGCCGTTGCAGGCGAGGGCACCTGGCTGCTGCACTGCCAGGGGCTTAAGCACAGCATTTGTCAATACTGGGAAAGTAATATGGGAAATTTAGCCTTGATTGCCCTTTTTTCCTCTCAAAAAAAAAAAAGAGCACAAAATTTTCTCCAACTCAGCATGCAACCATGTTTCAAAACTCCAACTGTTGTTAGAAAATGGAGCCATCACCCCCCCTCTGGTCAGTTGTGCCGCTCGCTTGGCAAAGGCTCAAATTCACCAGTTCAGGAGGAAAAAGGGAAAAAAAAAAAAAAGTGATGTTTAAATACAAAGCCTCTCCTGACTCCCATGCCCAGCTGGGCCCTCCAGGCAGTCCTGGCAGGGCCAACTGGGCGCAGCTGCCACATTTGTGGGCTCAGCAAGTGATGGGAAAGCTGTCCCCTCTCGCCCACCCCCTCTGCCCTGAGTCATCCTCAGCTGATGGAGACACCAGAGAGCACGTAAGGCAGGAGCTGGTGGGTGGCTTGGATGCCTAAAGGCAGCCAGTTGGCAAAGCCACCTGTTCCCACCAGGGAGCCTTTGCTGCAGGGCAGCTGGGGGGGTTTTGTCCAGGTTAAGTGAAGCGAAGAGGGTCCATCCCCATCCCTGCCATCCGTCAGGTGGAAGGGTGTGCTCCGGGCTGCACGTGGAGAACGGGCAGGAAAACAGAACTTGCAGAGGTGCAACAGGACAGACAAACCACTGCCAGGTCCCAAAGGCACACCTAGACCCAGCACAGAATCAAAATGGCCCAGGAGATGGGATAAGGACTCGCATCCCTCGTCACCCACACCATTCCAAGGGATCTCACAGGAAGCACCTGGGAATACATGGCTGAGGTATGAGAATGCAAGTGAACAAAAGCTGTTTTGACACAGTAAAATAAAGCCACACTTCCCTCCCACATTGATCCTTGCTACTTTATTCTTCTGGTATTGTGGCATTATTTCCTCCAAGCTGGTTTGGGAGAAAACAGTGGTTCCTCCTCATGGTTCCTCAGGACACCCAATTCTGTGCCTTCACCCCGAGAGCTGGAGCCCAACACCCCTTGGGTTTCCAAGCTGTGCTGTCACATTCAGGCCAGTGGCCAAGGACTGCTTTTCAAACAGCAAGCAGGGATATACACAGTGGCTCTATGCCGAGGATGTCCCCTCTCAGAACAGGATTCAGATGGTGACTGGGCCTGGAATTACTAGCAAATAGCACAAGATAAGAGGTTAAGGGCTAAAAAAATTAGGCTGCAGAGTACAGCTGCAGCAAAATTCAAGTCATCCATAATCAGAGACATTTGTGCTTTGTTCAAGATTAAAAAAGAGGAAAAAAACCTGTCCCCACAAGCCCATGACACTTCAGAATTACAGTAAAACTGAGGAAATTTTCTCTAGGAAAAAGGTGACCCATTTCCTCAGACTACATCCCTCTTTAGCAAAAAAACTGAACACAAGCTGTGAGAAAGCCTTGAACATTCCCTGGTTGCTCAAAAATCTCATTTCTACAAAAATCAGTTTTGATGTATTTAATTTTCATTCCTAGTCATGCCATTTCAAACTCAGGCATGTTTTGATGGAGGAAATAAAAAGACTGCAATAAAATAAAAATTCACAAACTCATGAAGAAAGGCAATCTCTTTGCATGCTGCAAAGTGGCCTGCAATGAAAAGATAACCATGCTTTTTATGCAACATTTCATAAAGGAAAAGCTTTATTTCTGTCCTGTCCTATCCAGGGAACAGGGACTACTGAATGCAAATGCTTTTGTTTCCTGGGATCAGTTTGTGAAGCTTTGAGGCACTTGGTTATTCAGGCACATTCTTGGCAATGTCCCCATCATGAGTCATGTTTTCTTCAGCTGCTATTTGTGACTTTGATATGTGGATCTCAAAGCCCCTTTAAACAAATGTGTCACTGTAGATGGAGAAGCTAAAGCAGCAGGAGAGGAACAACTTTTCCAAGGAAGAGATCCAGGATACAGCCCAGCCATGAAGGAAATTCACCCAAACCTAGAGACAGGACAAAGTGAGGACTGAAGGAGATGGTGGGGTCATGGCTGAGCTTGCTGCCCTATTTTGGTTGTGCCAAAAAGTGCCCGTGGTCCTTGCTGTCTGCCCAGGGCTCAGTTCAGCAGGATGCTCTGCTTCCAACACCTCACTCAGGGTGGGGGTGGTGTGAAAACACAACCCCACCTCAGCCACAGAGAACAGATGCAGAGCCAGAATCACAGGATTTTTGAGATTTTTAAGACCTCCAAGACCATCAAGTCCAACCATCTAAACCATTCACTACTAAACCGTGTCCTTAAGTGCCATATCCACACAGTTTCTGAACACTTTCATATATGCTGACTCCACCACTTCCCTGGGCAGCCTGCTCCAATGCTGGACAACCCATTCCACAAAGAAAAATTTCCCAAAAGCTGATCTAAACCTCCCCTGATGCAACTTGAGGCCGTTTCCTCATGTCCTGTTGGAAATATGTCTATTAAAAATCACCACTGCACAGATTCCCAAATCCCAGCCCTTTTTGTGGAGGACACAAAAGCCATGTGGAGGCAGTGGAAAATCATGAAGTAAAAGTGAGTTGAAGTCATGTCACAGGGAGGGTGTTGGACCTGATCGATACCAGAAGTGAGAGGGATCAAATGCACACCAGGCATTTATCATCTGTCAGGTAACAGGACCCCAAAGGCTGCGAAATCAATCTGATGAAATCCAAACCATTTCCTGCAGGAAGGGTTCTACTGATTGCAACTGTTGTGTTCAAATCAGCGAAGAACATGCTGGATGTTCTGGGGGAGAAGGGAGGTGCTGCTCTGTGCCACTTCTGGCTGTGCCTGCCTGGAATCCTGCAGGTTTCTCAATACACCACAGCCAGGAGACTGTTCTAGTGCAAAAAGGACCACTGGAGTTCTTCCTTAGCTGCCTGAGCCTCAAACACACCCGAGATAGCTGAGAGGGGTTGTTACAGCCGTGCTGGGGACCCCAAACCTGCACCGTGGTAGAGGGAGCTCAGTGAAGAGGCAGAATGTGCAACCTTCCCCACAACATGCTTGGGGCCACACGGGCACCTGCTGGTACAAAGCTCTACAAAAACCCAAAGTTCAGCTACAAAAAGCCAAAATCCACTCACGTGCTGATGGCCAGATGGGAAATTCAAGTCTGGGAGAAGTTAAGAGCAAAACCTCCTCAGCATCAGTGTATGGAGCCTCAAAGCCCAGCAAGTCTTTAGGCTGTGAGCAGAGATACCCTCCTGCACCAAAATATAGGGTACAGGACAGAGGGCTGGAGCTGAGCCCTTCCCTGAACACAGGGCTCTTTCCTGAGGGACAGATTTATAGCCTCACCATTCAAGGGCTGTTTAGGGGAAAGAGAAGTCAGCTGTGTGAGGAGGACTGGGCTTTGATTTATTTTATTTTATTTTATTTTCAATTTAATTTAATTTTGTTTTTATAATTTTGGGGGGGGTAAATTAATTTTTTCAAGGGGAAAGTAATTGGTTTACTTTGGTTTTTCAAAGGCAAAGTGGGGGGTTTTTTTTAAGTTTAGCAAGCAGTGAAATAGAGAGTGAAGGGGGTTATCCTTTGTTAAGTGCTCTTATGTCTCAGATTTTCATTTTGGCTTGGCAGGTGTTTGCTTTGTGCTTTTATCATGGTGTGGGAACCCTTTGCTGAGTCTGGATGGGAATTCCTGTGAGGCTGGTCCTTCCCCTCTTGCCTGTGCTCTCTTTCATGGTAGACTTTTTGGTTTGTGTTAAGTTAAAAGCCAGGATTCTCTGAGGCTGAAAATTTAGTCTGAGGGGATCAGATGCTGCAAAAAAATCTCAGAAGACCCTTAGGTGTCCCCGCCCATGGCAGGGGGTTGGAACTGGGTGATCTTTTAGGTCCCTTCCAAGCCAAAGCAGTCTGTGATTCCATGAAGACCTTCCCTCATGGTTATTTCAGGGGGGGGAGAATTGGGCAAAGTAAAATTATCAGCTCCTGTTGCAGCTCAAGCTCCACAGGGCTGAGGAAGGGATTATGTGCTATTGCACATCTGAGCCTCTGCTCCGAAAGAATGAGCTGGACCCCGGAATTCTGAAGCACATGCATATGTATATATTTATCTACTGAGCAAAACAACAGTATCTGCAATGCTTTTTATTTGCCTTCTGGGTTCTGAGATTTAAACACTTGTATTTTCTGGCTTTTCCTCGCAATCCTAAAAGGCAGCCTATTCTTATTTTTCAAATGGAAGTTGTGAGTTATACAATTATATGACTCAAGCCTGGAGTACTTACAGAAGACAGGAAAAGAGCTAATGTGAATCCCCCAACTCTTACAAGGAACAAAAACCAAAAAACAACAACTGTGCAGTCTGGTAGAGAGCTGGTCCTGATCTTTCCTGCTGCTGACTAGAAACCTCACAATTCCCAGGGCCTGAGGACGTGCCAGGAGGAATGGGGGCAGGATGGCTCCCTCCCTGCCCTGTTGGGGTACAGCCCTGCCCTCTCTGAGCTGGGGTGAACCCCCAGAGTGGCTGAGCTGCTGCTCCAGCCAGTGGGATGTGTTTCAGCTCTTCCCTCCACACCAAAGCACTCAGTTTTCTCCTTCCAGCTCCTGGAAGGAGTTGCTTCCCCTCTTTATGTTTCCCAGCCTTCCTTTCTGTTTTTCTCTCCCCCAGCTGTTGCAGTGTGTGGAGCAGCACAGATTTAGGGTCCTGCAGACCATAATCTGTGGCAGGACATGGAACCTGATGTAAACTTGCCCAGGGCAGGGGCTGCTGCAAACCTGATGGAGGGGAGAGAGGCTCCTAAAACTGCCCACGGTGGGAGGGATGAATTATCCGGCTCTGTGCAAGAGCAGCACCCAGAGGCCTCCACAACAAGTGCATGTTTATCTCACTCAGATCTGTCCCTGCAGCAGCCCTGCCTGTCCCTGCTCCTTCCACTGCCACTTCCAAAGCCCATCTGAGGGTGAATTCGCTGATCTCTGGAGAGGAGAGTCTGCACCGGGGTGTCTTTGTGCAGTCCGATATTGCTCCTGTTTTAACTTATTCCCAACAGGATATTCTGGATATTCCCACTTTCCTGAATCTCGTCCTCCCTCCTGTCCATCTCTCCTTGCCCCACTTTCCCTCTGGAAGGGCAGGAGGTGGCTGTATTTAAAGCCTCAATCTTCCTGGGCACTGGACCGTTACCAGCAGCGCACTCGTCACCGGGGCTGAGTTTCACTGACTGATTGTTTTCGGATTCTGTTTGGTATTTTATCCTGCCAGCATAGAAAACTTATTATAAAATCATGTTTGTGTTCCATAGATTATATCTGTGCCTCGCTGCAGTGGGAGGATGGAGCATGACAGGCAGAGTTGGAGGGGCCCAAGGAAAGCCCCTGCCAAGGTGACAGGGACTGAGCTGAAGTGCAGGTGTGGTGGTTGCAGAGGACAAAATAAGACACCCTTGGTCAGCCACAGTCTGTCCTGGGGGTGGGATAACTGTTAATAATTAGCTGTTAATAGTTGCTATTCTCCTGACCAGATCATGCCACCAATAAATGTTTTAAACACAGAATAATTTTATATTAAATGACTGCAACAGTCCCTGCTGCTATTAAAAGTCTATTAGGCCTTCCTCTAGGTAGTCCCAGGCTAGAGCTGTCATCCATTTGTACCTGTATCAAGTTCAACAACCTGCTGTAGAACCAGAGAGAGTTATTATTTAGGATTTTGTTATTTGGGTTCTGAGAGCAGAAAGAGAGTGTCCCAGAGGTTTAGGACTGGAGTTCTTCAAGTGGCAAAATGTTGTGCCTGGCAGAGTGGGAGCTGGGAAGGTGTGACCCTGGTTTGTCCTTTTAGTTTGTCCTTTTAGTAATAATTGGTTTGTATTACCAGGTGCTAAAGCCACTCTTATTCTTTCACCATCTCCCATGTGAGCCAAAAAATAAAAGGTGTCCTGTGAGTTCAGCTAATCATGTCAGCAGAAGAGACACTCTGAGCTGCATATGCCAAGAGAACACAGGGAACCATCCCTTCTAAGCATGGTTTTCCCATGTTCCTGCTCACCTCCCAGCAGTATGACTGGGATATGACCAGTGGCATTCAACCTTTCTCCTCCCAGCCTCATTCCCTGGGAGAGCTAAACATGCACACCAGTGTTCTGGCAATTACCTGACACGAACCTTCCCAAAACAGGGGAGGTGTCCACAGGAAAAGGTCAAGCAGGAAAAGGAAGCATCACCTCTAGAGAAACAGCTAGACATGGCTTCTTGGAGAGGTGGAAAAATGCCTCCCTCTTTCCAGAGTTGTTTCCTGTCTTTAAAATATGCATTTCAGGAGGGGGCCCTTCTATTTCCCTACAGATCTGCCAGATCCTTCTGCCCACTGCATCTAAAAGCAAGTGGTGCCCCTTTGTTCACAAGTTCATCACAAGATGCTGGTGGTGCAAGAGGCTTCACATGAATGGAGCTGGCCATCTGGAACAACCCCCGTGTATCTCTCCATCTCATTGACTCTTTGTTCCATTTCAGTCTCAGCTGAAATTGGATCTTTTATCTCTCCTCCCTTGCCTGTGACTCTTATTTTCTCCCTCATACTGTCTCTGTTGCTATTTATGATTTATTCTCTGTAGCTGTCCTATTTAATGCTGCAAAATGCTTGGGAAGGTGGTTTTTGTGGATGATGTTGTAGAAAGCACAGGGATCCTGTCATTTACCCATCGCAGTGGAGCTGACTGATCACATCCCAGCACCGTGGCAGATGGAAATCTCACACTGGCACCCTGGATTCTTTAGTGCCCAGTACAACCAGGAGCAGTGAAATGGTCACAGTGCCTTGGAGATCTCAGGGAGGTGGTTTTGGGGAGTTCTGGCTAAAGCAAGAAGCCTCCAGGATCTGGGGCTCCTCTCCTTGCAGTGAGCTTGGGCCATCACTTTACTCCAAAGGGACTGAATGCCCTTTCCTGGAGGGTCTGGAGAAGAGCAGGCTCAGGGGAGATCTTATTGCTCTTTACAGCTCCCTGACAGGAGGGTGTAGCCAGGAGGGGTTCAGGCTCTTCTCCCAGGAACCAGCAGCAGGACAAGAGCGCCGGGTCTTCAGCTGTGCCAGGGGAGGTTTAGATTGGACATTAGGAAGAAATTCTTTACAGAGAGAGTGGTCAGACATTGGAATGGGCTGCCCAGGGAAGGGGTGGAGGTGTTTAAGCAGCGACTGGATGTGGCATCAGTGCCATGGTCTGAGTGACAAGGAGGGAGTTGGGTCACGGGTTGGACTCCGTGATCTCAGGGGTCTTTTCCAACCTGGTTGATTCTGTGATTCTGTGATTCTGTGACACAGCCTCACCATTTCTAGAAAGCCTGGGATCTGCAGGAGTCAGGGCAGCGAGACACTGTGACTCTGTGAGGCTTCTTCCCACACTGGGATTTTGTATCACACGAACGCCACGCTGCAGCTGGTTCTGGGAAGTCTTCTGCCCACACACTAAATAAATTCTGCTGTGGTGCTCTGCTTCTCTATGGAAACCGTACCCTGCTTTTCTCTCCATAGGATTTTTCTCATTTCAGGCTCCATAATAAATTAACGAGAAGATGTTTTCTTTACACCAACCATAGGAGAGACACTTTTCTGTACTCGATTAATCTTTAGTGATCTATATTAAATATTTATCTGAAGAAACGAGGCCTGTATTGCAGCAACATTTTCTATTATGAGACTTTATCATATCAAAAGATATTTTCCTGGCTCTGACTCCTTCGTCTGTACCCAGCCAGAACTTCAGATAGAAGGGCACCTTTTTTTTTTTCCCCCCTTTCTCTCCCAGTGACCTTTTCCCTCCATAACAAGCTGCTGATATGTTAGAATTTACTGGGTTATAAACATTTTTTATCGAGTAGGAGGAAGCTGGGTGATTTGGCATCAGCTCCCCTAATAAAACCCGGGGGAGAGGCTGCACTGACACCAATAAAGGCCTGGAAGAAGCTGCAGCTTTCTGGGATGCTGGTCACGGATGACAAGGGGAGGTGGTGAGTGTCACTCACGTAGCTTCGCTCTGCTGAGGCACTTTTGGAAGGAGTCCAGGTCTCTGGCACAGGAGAGGGAGCTGGGAGGGACCTGGTGAAGGGCTTCTCTGTTCTCTCCCAGCATTTCCAAAATTGTGTGATCTGTCACAAACTGGGATTCCTAAACTCTCTTTTGCTTTTCCTAAACCCTCCTAAACCCTTTGGGAGGTGGAGACGTGGTTAAAGCTGAGATAACTCTGAAGGGATAAGGACCTTGCTGTTGGAGTCAGACACTGGTCCTACAAGAACTCAGATCATAGTTTGATCTTGAATAAGTACGTGAATTTTCCCACCTGAGATAAACCTGGCATTGGCTAGAGACAATCAGAATTATGGCTGGTTTTATTGAGGTAGTGCCAAAAGGAAACCCAGATGCAGGATTCTGCCTGTGGTATCAGGTTCTAAACAACAACAGTACAGCAAAAAGATGGTCCAAATTCACCCAAATTCACAAGAGCTCACATCCTAACATATCTCTGCCTCCTGGGGGTGCTTTAAGTGGTCAATAATTAACTCATTCCCCAAAAGCCTGAATAAATCATCTGATGACTAGATATACACACATTATAAATGTTTAGTTCTGGTAATATATGACTGAGCTGTTATTTTGACAAATAGCTAGTGAATAATATATCTGATGAACTGCATAATATTTTACTAATGATTAATTTATTCATTCGAAACAAACAAACAAAACTCAGCCTTTTCCTCCACTATCCTAAGGAACTCTAAAGAGCTTTGAGATCCCTGGATGAGCTGTGTCGGTTATTCATCCTTTTATCATTGTGTATTTGTAGTGATTTATTACCAGGGATAATAAATTCATGCCTTATGTTATGGATGGCCTCATTTAAGATTGTAGCAGATCCTGTTCAAAAGCCCCTGATTTTGTAATGCCCACTAAAAACTACAGGAATTTGGCACTTAGGCTGTTAAGTACCCACATAAAATGCTTAAATCCCCTTTTTAATTCTGGGCCAAGCTTATCTGCAAGATCATCTGCTGCTTCTGGAGACAAAGTGGTGTGTTTGGGGATAATTTCTGTAGGGCCAGTTACTACAGGATAGCTAATACAGGACAGAGGTCTGTAAGATTCAGGTGAGGCCCTGGCTGTAGTTTTCCCTCTCCCTCACTCTGAGAAATACAATTCTCATTCAGAAATACATTTTCTGTGAGTTCTCAGAGAAGATAAAGGACTAAGGAGCAGGAGCCCTTCCTTGGAGAGGGCTGATTGATTACAGATCGGATGCTGCTCCAGCTCCCCTTCCTAAATGAAAAATTGAGAGCTCTTAAAAATTGAATAAAATATGCCATTCTAAGAAGGATTTCCACTGGCATGAGCACAATAGGAGGTAGTAGTGAGTTGCTCAATATTTCTGTGTGTGCAGTGGCTAATCCTTTACTCCTCAGTCCCTGTGCAGTGTCCCTGTGGCACCTGAGGATAACTCAGCTGTAATTGGTAAGGACTCCAGTTCTGTGTCTCCAGACAAAGCTTAAATCGTTCCCGTTTGGGAGAGCTCCAGCTTCAGCTGTGGCTGGAGCTGCCCAGGAGAGGATTCCTTTTAGTAGCTGCTTTCAGGGCTGCAGAATCTGGCTTTGTTCCATGTTGGAGGAATCTGGAACAGCTTGTAATGTTTTCACTCGACAAAATTTTGTCAAAATAGCTCATTTCTTAGATCTCCCCTTTCACCGTAGCCACTGGTGACTAGAGGGGCTGGGACTTCAAAAATGTGTTGAGTCTAATTCATCACTACACTACTAACAAAATAAAGCATTTTGACAAAACCTTGCTTTGGAGAAAATGTTTTTCTACCTCACCGAGACAATTTTATTGCACCCAAAATGCAAATACTTTGCCATCCTCTCATTTATTTTCCTCCATCCCTGTAGAACTTCACCAGTTCCGCTCCCTTTTCAGTGCACAATCCCCTCTATTATGAGTGAAAATCATACCCCAGTGTTGCAAACACTTGTAAGGCCCTGACAAAGAGCTGTGATTCTCCTTTACCAGCTCCCAGACACCAGCTGTGCCTAGAAAATCTTTCCCTTTGCACCCTCACCCACGACCATGCAGGAGATGGTCACCAGTGGAGCTGATGTGTTCAAGGGGGAGATAAAGCAAATATCTCAGTTCCCTCGGAGTGAAAACAATAAACTCATTTTTATGACTCTTCCGCAGAAGAAAATTAAGCCCAAGTACAGTCAGTAATTATCCTGTAAGCTTATTATATAGTAGCATTCAGCCTCTTGCACAGTCTTGGTTCCTCTTTTGTTACATGCTGGAAGAGCTGGTAATTTCTGTCCCTTATTACAGAGTCATTTCACAGGGAAGCATTCTCAGATTTCCTTTAATCTGCTAGAGGCCACGCAAGATGCTTCAGACACCTCAATATCTGTGTGTAGCTCCCCCATCAATGCTCCTGTGTGCACAGAGGGGTTTGTGAGGCCCTGGGTCCAGCTACAAGCACGGTTTGCTCTGCCACCTCCCTTCCTCTCCAGTTTCATGGCTCTCAAATGCAATGAGACAACCTGAGGAACCAGGCAGGTGGAAGGCAAGCCCACCACTTGATGGTGATGGTGGTCATCCCTCTACATCTTATCACACCAACGTCCCTGGGTTTGTGTGTGTGTAAATATTCCAGGAATATTGTTGTGGCTGCCCCATCCTCGGAAGCGTTCAAGGCCAGGTTGGAGCAACCTGGGATAGTGGAAGGTGTCCCTGCCCCATGGAAAGGAGCTAGAACTAGGTGGTCTTTAATATCCCTTCCAATCCAAATCCCTCTGTGATTCTATAATGAAAAAAGGGCCCCTGGGTGGTGCATATACAACATTGGAACAGGTTGTTTCAACATTCAAAGGCTTTTTTTCTCCTTTCAGATCAATTAAGTTCATCTGAGATCACCAAACAACTAGCAAAACTTCAGTTCTGGCATTGCCAGCTTAGCCACACGTGTCTGTTTGGTGTGTGATCTTGTGGGAGGATGGAAGGCTCCAGAATATATTTCTCCCTGGGTTTGCAGTGCCATTGCTCCACGGCCTGCTGTCCCTGCTTATGCATGCTGACATGATTTGCTGTTATGAATTGCACCACAAAACTACCTTCAAACTCAAATTTAATAACCTAAGCATTATGAAGATCAATACCATGGCTATTCTCATTCATATGATTAACACTAATATAATTTTGGGAAATATTGATGCTGTAGTAGTGACTGGAGACCTGGATTAAGGGGAGATCCTCGGCATCTACACAGGAGAAAAGACCCTGTTGTCTCCAAAGGGGCACTGAAGTGCAATACTCAGTTTCTGAGTCTCCCTGGGTTTGGATATTTTGTGTAAGTTAACTAATAGGATAACAAACCAGCCTTACAAACCCTACAGCCACATTGGTAACTGCTTGAAAATCATGAGTCAGGCTCAAAAAAAGAATTAAGAGCTTGGTTTTAAAATTCATGAGACTTTTAAAATCTGATAAACTTCAAGGAATTTTTTTTCCTTCCTTTTTTTTTTTCCTTCTGCTTTCTGAGTATGTAGGAGTGGTATTATCAAGTTTTCCTCTGCAATTATGAGGGCCGTAAACTTACTTTAAAAATTTGAGTTGAGACACTTACATAATCACAGGACTCTGAAAGTGTGGGCTTTGAAGAGACATTAAATAGTCTTGAGATACAGTTCATCATGGGACTTGGCAACACTCACCTGCTGCACAGTAGAGCACAGATTCCCAATATCAAATCAAGAAAGAGTCGGGAGCCTTTTATAGGTGGGAGAGGGAATCTGAGACTCTCACAGTCTGTGCATGAATGGGGGATAAGGGGAGGAAAACAGGGGAAGGAAGACAAAATGCCAATAGTCTGGTAGGGGCTATTCATTTGGTTTTAAGCAGAAATGAAGATGAAAACCTTCTTGCCTTGTTCCCATCTCTCCTGCTTGCTCCTAACCATGCAACACACAGCTCTCCCTGTGTCCCAAGATCTCTGATTAGCCTCACCCCTGGCTGTGAGCCTGCACTCCCCAGGGACACACCCAGGCATTTGGAGGGGAGTTAAAAGTAATGTTCTTTCTGGGGTTTTGTTTAAGAGCTGAAAGGTAACACTGAAATATGTAATGCTGAATACTCAGTGGGCAAGTTTGCCTTTGCTGAGAGGGAATGAACCAGTATGGGAGAAAGGGGAGGGAAAGTAAAATGAAGTTGGGCAGGGAGGCCTGGACAATGAAAACAATTTTCAGGGGTGCACAGACAATAAACCACCTTTGCTTTCCTGACATAACACTGCTCCTTCCACCTCCAGGTCTCTGTGGGCAGGCAGTGTCCCTCACTGGTCAGCACATCCTCACCCAAGCTGAATGCCCTGAGTGCTCTGTGATGGTCAGATGCTCAAATCGGTGCTCAAACCCAGCCCATGCTCCAGCAAACCTGCCAGTCACCACCAGTCCATGAAAACTCTGTTTGCACCTTGCAAAGGGGCACTTCTACTGCAGACACTGCAGTGTCAGGATGCTCCACTAAGTCAGAGTCCAGAGACAGGTCCCAGCTACAATGGGAACAGCTCTTCCACTGACCTTTTCATGATCCTCACTCATGGGAATGAGATGTTGCAATACCAGACATATTTGAGCCTCCAGAGCCTGGTGTGCCAGCAGAGAGCTTGGCCATCAAATAGGGTTCTCCCTCAATGAGCCTTGCAAAGGTGTATCCCTGGGAGATGTCCACAAGCAGAGGCTGTGACAGTGTGAAATCTGCCCCTGCAAGGCTGCATGAGAGCCCTGAGCACCCTAATTTAGTGGGTGACACCCTTGGCCATAACAGGGGGTTTGGACTAAATGATCTTTGAAGTCCCTTCCAACCCAAGCCTTTTTAGGATTCTGTGTTTCTGTGTAACTCTGCCGCAGCACAGCTTTTCTGGAACTTCTCCTTTCTCCAAGTAAACTCTTTCATTGCAAACAGAAGCACAAGCAGGCTTGACTTGATTGGGAATTCGATGGAATGGCTTCCTCTCCCAGCTGCTCACCCCTCTGCTGGGAGCTGTCTGCACATTAAAGCAGATGTTGGTTGCACTCAGGTCATGTTTCCCAGCTTTCCTTTGCAGCCATAAGGGCCAGAGCCTCTTCCCTCCCTCCCCGCACTCATCTCTTAATTAAAGCTTAAATTCTGATGTCGTCACATGACTGTGGGAGCAGGGCCCCAGGCAGGCATTCAGTGCTCTGTGTTGTCAGCAGGACTTTGATTTAGAAGCATCACAGACCCTTTGGAGGATCCCCTCCCTCTGTGCTGGCCCCACTCGCCACCACTGCTGCTGCCAGACCTCAAGGCTTCCTCCCAGGGCAGGTGCTGGAGCAGGTCAGAGGCTTTCCCACACCACAGAGCACAGGGATGGTGAGGATCTCTGTCCTGTTGGAACAGCAGTTCCAGAGCCAGGCAGCTGCGAGGAGCCTGGCAATGAGGGAGGAAAAGGAGGAGGAAGAGGAGGAGGAGGAGGAGGAGGAGGCAGCTGCCTGCAGCCTGCGCTGCAGTGCCTCAGCCCAGACAGCTGGGTGGGTGTAAATACCACCCCTACCCCTCTCCTTTCCTCCCTCTCAGTGTTTCTCACCTGATGGGTTGTATTTAACCAGGAAAAAAATTACTCCCTGGTGAAGGGAACCTCATGGCAGCTTCCTATAAATCCTTCATGGTCACCGTGTCAGCGGCAGAGGAGGAAGAGCTGAGGGTTTGAAATGGGTCTGATCACCCCAGGCACGGAGCTTCCTGCAAACAGCATCCCTAGGGCACACACCTGGCAGCTCAAGGCTGCCTCCATCCTCCCTGTGCCCAGGAGCAGAGCAGGCATCACCTGCCCAGGGCTCTCCATAGGGAAGCTGGGGCTGTTCCAGGACACTTGAGCTCCAGCTCCTTCCCCAGGCCACAGGAACTGCTGGCTCTGCACAGGAATATTTGATTTCACCCTGTCTGGAGGGCAGACCCTGGCACAAAGGGCTGCCCCAAACCCACCTCCCTCCCTGCTGCAGGCAAAGCTGCTCCCTGGGTTTCTGTGCAGACGTGTCCTTGGGTTCTGTACCTGCTCTTAGCAGCTCAACACAGGAATCCAGCCTGGATGGCTCCGGCTGCCCCGGTGGGACACATCTTGTTCCATTTACAGAGACTGGTGGGTGGCAATCAGCAGAAAAGAGAGGGGAAAAAAATACTTTCTGGAACCCAAGGGAAACATTAGAGGGATCTAGAAATAGAAAAACCCCTATAATGGGGGGGGGGGTCATGCCATCTCCCAGTGCTACTGGTGCCAGAATAAAATTATTCCATGCATCTAACAGGATGGCTTTTTTCTTTTTTTTTTTTAGTGTAACAGCTTCTTTGCTGAAATAAGCATCTGCCTGATTTGAAAGCAGAATTAATAATCTGTACACACACAGACACAAAAAAAATAAATAAAATATTTTTTTTGTAAAAAGGGAGCAAAATATTTGCCTTGTTAGCCTTTAAAATATGTTCCCAAGCCACTGGACCATAGTCTGCTGCTCTGAAGAAATGGGAGATGAACGTGCAGGGTCATTGCTGTCACAGCGTGCTGGGAGCAGCCCTGCTGGGCACAGCCTCTGCTTGGCATGTGGAGGGGAACAGATGCCCCACCATGCAAGGTCTCACAGGGGACAGGATGTGGACACCCTTGTCCAAGCCCAGCAGGACACACATCTCTTTGGAAAGGTTCAGTGACTAAAATATTTCTGTGCTGCTTCTGGAATTCACTGGGAGGATGATCAAAACACTCCATTCTGGGCTGAGAAAGGGGATTGTTGTGCTGGAGCAGCCCTGCAGAACCGTGCTGGTGCTCAGCCCATCCAGCTCAGGGATCACCTGGGTCAGCAGGCAGGGCAGCCAGGCAGGGATCTGCCTTTCCAGGCACACAGCTCACGTGAGAGCTTTCCTCCAGAGGAAACGGTGTGTCCTGACCACAAGAGCCCTGTCAGAATGTGAACTTATCCCTGCATTGCTTCTGTGCTGTTCCCCATGGGCTGGTTCAGTTGGGATGTGGGGCTGCCCTTCCCTGGAGCTCGGCCAGATGTTCTGCTCCCCCTTCTCAGCAGCATCAAGCATATCAAAGGCTGGTGCCATTTATCCCTCCTCTTGCCCTGTGTTCTCCAAAATATCAAAGGGAGGGAGAGGTGTGTCCTGCTGTCAGATCCTGCAGCTGCCAGGGATGTTCCCAAGCTCTCACCATCTGAATCCAGACACAGCCAGAGCAGCTGCTCCTCCAGCCCCAGCCAGGGCCAAGCTCTGTGTCTGCTCACACATCCCAGGACTCAGCTCTGTACAGCTCAGCCCCAGACATTCCCTGCCACCCCCTGCTTCTGCCTTTATTCTGCTTATGCAAATGTATGAAAATCTTCCCATATGCAGGGAGCTGCATTATGCAGGGAATGTAACAACACCAGTCCCTGAACTGCATGAAGAATGAAGGTTGTGGCTGAAGGAGATGCTCTGTGTTGGAATTGTCTGGTTTATGCCCATCACTGAATGGCTCCTGTTTGCCAAACTGCTGTTAGAGCTGGTGAGACAGGAATGTAAATCGTGACTCTCTTGTAAAGTTGCATAAACTTGTAGTAATGTCATTTTTAGATTAACATTTACATTGAAGAGAACACTAGAAGGCTTCATTGTTTACATGCACTATGGAAATAGGTTCCAGTTTTTGGTTTACACCCATTTATTTGCACGGCATTTACTGATTACAAGCCAATGTACATCACTCCTTTACATGCATAATGTAAACTATGGAGATCCTGCATTTTTTGCCCTGCAATGCTGTATGGATTTCCATTGCTCATTCCACACAGAGGCAAGAGCCTCCTTTCATCTCAGCTCCCTCTGTCCTTCAACTGCTGTGTTGTCTCTCCTAAAAAAGCCTTGCCTCTGACTGGAAAACATAAAAGTTGATGTCCCCTTTAAACAGGTAGCATAAAACCCTAATAGGAGAACCTTGTCAGCAGAACTTCAGCATGACTAAAAAGCCCAGGCAAAGATTAAAAAGCCTAACAGTGCCTATCAATTCATCCCAGGGCTAAGCATCACCTTAATGCTGTTTGAGAAGAACGTTCACGGTGCTTTTTTGGATGCTTGAGGCATCCAAACAACTGGAACAGGACTGAAGACTTGCCAGGATATGTGTGTGAGAGAGGATCTATGACTGCAGCCGTGTTGTGCAGTTTGTCACAGTCACAGCACCCAGGCCTCAGCACCCAGCTGGGTTTTGAGCAAGCACAAGCCTTCCCACAGCAGAGCTGCTGCTCCTCTTGGCTCTGACTCCCTCGCCCAGCAGTGCTGGGGAAATTATTGTGGGCTTTTTTCCTTCTTCCTAAGATGCTAAAAGCTGAACCCAAGGGAAATCAAAGCTGAACCCTGGGGAGTTTGAAGATTTCAAAGTCACTGAATGAACAACACGGCCGGTGAGTGGGGTTTTTTTTCTGTCCTTCTCTATCTCAAGGCCATAAAATCTCCTTGCAAATTCAAGCTGAAAAGCCAACAGCCAAACACAATACACTCAAAAATCAAATTGTTTCTCTTTTGATATTTTTTAAGTGGCACTGCTTGACTTTGTGTTTTGAGATGAACTTTTACACCTTAAAAATGGCAACAAAAAAAAGTTTTTCACTGGATTAATAAAATGAAAACAAACAGCAAACCTTAAGCCTTTCACTGAGCCTGAAATGAAATGTTTACATTTTTTCATTTTGCTGAAAAGTTGAACAAACATCCATTTCAGATCAAGCCATTTTTAATGTTATTTTTGTTCCATACAACCAGTGAACCACAAAATCAATTATTTGCACAGCTCTAGTGACCAGTAGATTAAATTCAATGCAATAGAGAGACAGCAAAAGGAGTCAATGAGGAGTGGAGAGATGGGAGAAGAATGGACTGAAAAGGTGATGGGAGAGGTTTAAAGAGATCTCATCTCTGCCAGAACTTAACACAACCAGAACATCTTCACAACCACTTGAAAACTTTAATCCACATTGCTGCTGGAAACAGCCTCACCAGTCCCCTTAGTGCCCTTCCTGCCTCCATCCCCACAGTCCTGCCCCTTTACTGTCACCTGACCACTGAATGAATGAGACCAGAAAAGTGATCTAGTTAAAAATTAACTTTTTTTCTTTCCTTCCTTTTTTTCCTTGTCAGAATTACTTTTCTGCCAGATCAGTTCTTCAGTTGTGGAAACCACAGGTTTGCATGAAACCTGCCTGGAAGGGCTGGTCAGGAAAGTCAAAATTTCTGTAGTTTTAAGAAAACTTCAGCCTGGAGAAAAGGAGGCTCAGGAGAGACCTTCTCGCTCTTGTCCTGAGCAACAAGTGACAGGATGAGAGGAAACAGCCTCAAGCTGTGCCAGGGGAGGTTCAGGTTGGACATCAGGAGGAATTTCTGATGGAAGGGGTGTTCAGGCACCGGAAGGGGCTGCCCAGGGAGGTTTGGAGTCCCCATCCCTGGAGGTGTCCAAGAAATGACTGGATGTGGCACTCAGTGCTCTGGGCTGGGGGACAAGGTTGGCCTTGATGACCTTGGAGGTCTTTTCCAACATAAATGATCCTGTGATCTGTGATTCTGCTTTAAAACCTGTCATAAAACACCTCACATCCACTAAGCAGACTGGCCAAGCCCAGTTGTCTGATGTAGGAGTTGCTTTTGCTTAGAAATGATAAAAGCTCATTATCCTCCCAGCCAGGGCAAGCAGCCACAAAAACCCTGGTGCTGTGTGTGCAGGTCTGGGCAGTGGGAAATGCTGGAAGTGCTGCAAGAGATTCTCCAGCCAGTAAGTTGGTGAATTTTCCTTGAAGTCAACAGTTTCACGTATTTATCACGGAGAATCTGGCTCGTTGTTTTTAATTTGTGGCACCATAAAACTTCGAAAATTTTGTGAGGCAGTTTTGTGAGACCAATTTTTTTTTCCTCCCTTTTTATATATTTTTTTTTTTTTCCTCTAGGGGAAAATTTAAACAGCAGAACAGCATATGCATTTCTAAGTGTATTGTAGCCTGTGCTACGTGAACAGCAAAGATCCTGGCTCTGTGATCCTTCTCTTCCTCTTCACCAAGGGAGTGACATGTTTAGAGAGCACGTAGCCCAGATTTGTGGGTTTTCTAGGACTAAATAAAAATCTCCAGTGTGGCTGAATGCATTCAGCAGTGCAAATCCCTTTATGAGCACGCAGTGTAGTGTCCACTCTGAACTGGAGGAACAGGGAAATCATGGAAATGTTGGTTAGATGGGACCCTGGGGGTCCCTAGTCCAACCTCCCACTTGAAGCAGGGCTGTCACCAGCTCTTGAGCACATCAGCTCAGGCTTTGTCCAGCCAAGCCTTGAAAACAATCCAGGATGGAGATACCTCTCTCCTCTGCACTGAGACCTGTTTATGAAATGATATTTTGAGGGAGAAAAAAAAAATCAGCTTTTTTCCCCCAGGCAGCATCCCAACCAATTTCTAGCCAGCTTGTGCAGCCAGTTACTCCCACCCTGTCCTGTCTCAGGAGCTCCATTTTGGTTTTATAACTCCAGGGACCTTGTTTTAAGCAATCAGTTTTGTCTTGTCCCTCTGCAGGTGGAGGGATGGGGCAGAACTGGCTGGTTTGGTGTCACATCCCCCACCAAGTTTTGAATCTGCTGGTGCATTTCAACCAGACCTGACAGAGGTCTCAGAAGGATTCTGTATTTGCAGGTTTCATGAATTTAGCAGCCTCTAAATGGTCCCGCTGCAAGGAGAAGCTGCAAGGGAAGCAGATCTCCTTTTTATACCCCAGGGTTTCCCTTGTCTCTTACACAGAGAGCCAGATTTCCCCATCCCTACTGTCATTTCAGAAAATGGAATTAAACTCCCACACGTGGAAAATCCGCATTTCTTCTTGCACATGCACATTCCCCTTCCAGCCCCGTGTGAGCATCCATTTTATATTGCTCCTGTCCCTTATGTCCAAACGTCTTGCAGCATTTAATTAAGTCTGCCCAGCAATGCAGAGCAGGCAATTGCTGTCATCTCCCATTCTCCAGGGGTGGGAGGCAACCCAGGCAAGGAGAAGTGATTTTACCCACAGCCACACCATGAGCCTGGGGCAAAAATCCACATCCTGCCCGTGTTACCTCCCTGCCCTCTTCCCAGTGTGCTGTGCCCAGCCCCTGTTTTCCCAGAGAACTGGCAGTGGCAGCCTGTCTACTCAGCTGGATGAGCCCATCTCACCTCTTCACTCTTTGCCTCTCATGTCCAGCCTTGAACAACAAAGCTTTATTTTTTTTTTTCCTAGAAAAGATTTGTTTTTCTAGAACTGGCCTCAACTGAGCAGCATCATTAGTGAAACTCCTGTGTCAGTGCCTCTGCCTGGCTGTTTGCATCAGGTATTCAAGTGCTCAGCCCACTGTTTTCTTTGCTTTGCCTTGTAGCTAAATAATCACTTTCTGAGAGAAGAGAAAAAGGACAACCCTACAATATACTTCAAAGCAGTGGGCTGAAGCTGGTAACTGTTCTGTGGTAACAGGAGTGTTTTCTGGTCTGAGCAGGACCCAGTCCCAAAGCCAAGCTGAGCTTCATCTGTTTTCCAGCCTTCCTGCAGTACCTCATACCCAAGGCTCTCATGGCCAGGAACAACAACAAGGATAGTGATAATGAATATTCAGACACCCCACAGACCACTCTCAGCATCTGCCATCCTATCTGCATTAGCATCAATGTGCACAGATAATGATCAAAGCAGCATTTTCCTGCCAGAGGCCCCCCTAAACCACCCTTATTAGTATGAATCGATGCTGATTAATGTGCTTCCTTAATGCAATTGTATCTACTCCTACTGTTCATGATTTAATAGAAAACATCTCCCCCTTTGCCTGCCTTCCTCCTAATACCACATCCTTGCACCACAGCAAGGTGCAAACCTTGACTGAGGGGACCAGGAAAATCAGTGGTCCAAGTTTTGCAAAAAAGAGACCCAAAGTCTGCTGAAATGAAACACAGAGGAGGGAACAAGCCTTTTGGAGATTGTAGCAGGGAACTGTTTTCCATGCTAGGATGGGAGATCTGAATCCAGGCATCCTATGAAAGATAGCAGCAGCTATGAGGTTCTACAGCAATTCTGCTTAAGCAGCATATAAAACAGCCCTGATAACTGCAACAGGCTCTGTGCTTGCTGCTGACACACTCCTGGACTTCAGCAGTGGTGGGAGGAGGACTGTTGCATGGTTTGGTTTGGTGGTTTTAACATCACCTGTAAACAGGAGGAAATGCTGCATTTTGCCTTATGCTGCTCTGAGCACCCACAGTGGCTTTGTCTCAGGGTTTCCAGTGTCAAGGGCACAGTCCTGATGCACTGTGTCCATGTTCCTGCACAGAAGGACACTGGGGAAATCACCACTTAACAGCTGACAGGGTTTCAGTTGGGGATGGGGGAGGCCCTCACATCCTCTCCAAACCCTTGGTCACTGTGGCTGCTTTGGGGTCTGCTATGGGCCTTAGGAGAAGAGCAGTGGTCAGGTGAAACCTCCCTCAACAAAACCACAAGTGCCCCAAGGAACTGTTTGACTGAGGGACTCAGAACAAACCAGCTGACCAAAAAACATATGGGGGAAAAGGAACACTGGAAGAGAAGATTGCACAGAAAATTCCCCTGCTCCACATCAGCTGCATTTCTAAGGAAAGGAGTGATATCCTTAATGTAGAATATGTGCCTCCCTTGGGCTAGTCTAGTGCAAAGAGCAATTGAGAGACATCATTTGGTAGGAAAGAGGCTTCTGTGTTGGAATTAAACAGTTGACAAAATCCCAACAGCTTTACAGATTCTCAGAGTCAATTTAAGGAGCCCACAAAATGAGATTTTACCCCTGTGGGTTTCAGTAAAACGATATGTTCTGGGGGGTGTGCACAGTCCAGCTCTCAGCTGCCAGGACTGACTGTGGCTCCACTAATTCCCCACAGCAAGACTGACTTTGATACTCCTTCAAAAATGCATGGGCTCTGTTTTTAAGTGACCAGTTCTGCCAACAGGGACAAATATTAAAAACAGCCAGCCCTCCAACATCCAGCCAGACTCCTACCTGATGGCCCCATGTGCTCTGCTGAAGCACATAAGGCTTTCCCCTCCTCCTCAGGTGACCACACTGGGAGCAAATTAGTCCCAGAGGGTGTTTTTCCAAAGTGCTCATCTCCCAGCAGCTCCAAGCAGGACACACATGGCTGGAGTTCCCCAGTCCCTTCAGCTCAGCGCGTGGTATTTGGCCATGAGATGTCCCAAGGTGCCCTTGCAGTCTTCCCCCTGCCTCTCTAAACTCTTTCCCTGGCGATTTCCACTGGACTTTGTCTCGTCTCCAGTTTCCTTTTTGAGCACTGACTTCTCCAGCATTGTCACCATCTGTGAGACCCTTCTCAGACTCCTCCCGTGCACACAGAATGCTGCTGCCTATTTTCTCCCATGGTGGAAGGAGGATGTTGTGTCCTCCCCACGATACATAGGAAAATGCCTTTCCTAAGTGCTTCAGCAATATCCAGCAGAAACAGAGAAAAACAGATCCCTTACCACTTCCCATGTATAAAGTTTATCCTGAACTGAGATAAGGCTTCAAATTCTTAGCAGTCTCCTACAAATCAAAAGGGAATTCGTTCCTCACCCCCTAACAGATAAAACTAGAAATCACAGGCTTCACATGCAAACAATTTTTAGCTCCTTTCTAAGAGTGGAGGTGGCAGAGCTGTGGCACAGGCTGCCTGCTCAGGGTGTGAATTCCCCATCACAGGAAACCTTCCAGGTCACACACGACCCTCTGTCAGACGTGACACAGGTATGTCTGAGTCTGCCCTGGGGAAGAGGCATGGAGTAAATGACCTCTCAAGGTCCTTCCTGACCCGTTTCTCCATGATTCTTAGAGACAGGATCCCAGGCTTGATGGATCTGTGGCCTGACCCGCAGTGACAGTCCGTGGATGTGTCTGAACACATCCATCGCGTGGGTTCCCCCCCAGCCCATCCCTGCAGAGTGCTGTGCTGGCAGCCCGGGCTGCACAGCTCTTTAGCAAAGGGCAGAGCTGCTGCCAGGGGCACTGAGCAGGGCAGGGATCCGTGGCTTTGGTCAGAGTGTCTGTTGTCAGGCAGGGCAGGGGGTGAGCTGGGGAGAGCCACAGCCAGGCAGAAAGGTTTTGCAAAAAAAAGGCGAGTTTTCTCTGCTGCTCTGTGCGAGCAAAGGCCTCACTGTTAGAACCTCACTAGTGGAAGTGTGGCAGCAGAATTTCTAGTTTTTGGGGCTGTCTTCCCCCTGAGCTGTTTTGAATGAGGACAAGCCAGGACAATATCTTCAACCCTGTGCTAATCTCCCCTTGCTGGTGCGAGGGGAGGGGGTGCTGCACTCCCTGGAGGCCACGGCACAGGAGCAACTCATTTTTCTTCCCCACACAGAGATGATGCCTTGCGTGTCTCTATTACTCTGCAAGGGCTTTTGGCTCCCTGCCCGTGGGAGGACACTGCCTGCACACATGTGGATCCCTGCTCCCCCATCCCCAGCCATCCTGTGTCTCCATGTGCCAACAGGCTATTCACTGGCACTTCCCTGCCTACTGGTTTGCATGGCTGTGTTTGCAAGTGTCTTTCTGAAGCACAACAGGACTATATAATTATGTAAATGCACACATGTCTCTGAGAGTTTTGCAGTCTCTTTGGGTTTTAGCACAAATCTCCTGACACTTGCTGGCTTATTCCCCTTCACTCCAAAGCACTTGCTGCTCTAATGGGAGGTTCATGTGAGCACCCCGGCTTTTCATGTTAAAATGAAGGGGAAAAAAGTGTGTTTCTGGATAGCACAGCTGGCAAGAAGAGCTTGAAACAAGCAGCAACAAAGGCTTCAAAACCTAGAAGGCAAAGGAAAATCCAAATTCTGCCTATTTTCTGTAGTTTTTTAATTCTCTGCAGTTTTTTAAACCAAGATCACAGTTCTGTGAGCAAGTCCAACACATTTGGAGAGAAAATCTGCAAAGGTCTCTGGTAGGCAGCAGCCAGGTAAGGCTCATGCACGGCAGTGTGAGAGCTGTCACACTGACGTGTGCTGTGACATCTTTATGCCCACGTGAACCTGAAGCTATTGGCAGTTCACATGTATGAGTTTGGGCTGTCCAGAGCTTCGCTGATTTGAAAAACCTGCTTGTGAACCTGCCTGTGAACTGTCTGTCACCGCAAACGAAGAACACCCACACCCTTAGTCCCTTTTTATCTCCGTCTACGCTGTGCACATTGCCATGGCACTGCAGTGCTTTCATCTCACTATCAGAGCCCCACAGCCCAGCCTTTGAAGCAATTTGCTCTGCCAGCTGAGGACCACGGAAAACCAAGGGAGTGTTTCCAGGTGGAACAGGGACAATGATCCATCTCCCATGGACTGAGAGCCTGGAGCCCACGGGAACTGGCTGAGCTCCCACCACCAAACAACGTCTCCGAGCCACGGGCGGGGAACCGACATACCTGTATATTTTATATCTGGTTGTAAATCCTTGACGATGTCTTTCCACAAAGGATAAGTAGCTCCGTGAGTGGTGGAAAGGCCCCCTGTCTGAAATAAGCCAATCAAACTCCTTGGAGACATGTTGGTTGGTAGCAGCTGGGTCCTGGTGGGAGGGCTGTACGAGTATATGGTCCCATATAAACAGGAGGTAGAGGAACTCAACAAGCCTCCAGTTCATGCTTTTCTGTCTGCCTTTTTCCTCTCATTCTTGCTCCATTCTGTGGAGTCCTGTTGAAATAGAGAGGGAATGGGAGGAAGGAGAGAGAGAGAGAGAGAGAAATGGAGGGGAGGAGAGGGAGGAGGGAGAGAAAGAGAGAGTTTAAAAATGGGAATTGCTTTGATCCTTTGACAACCATCTCTCAGGGTGCAAAAAGACAGGAAAAATCTAGTTTTAAAAGCCTTCAGTTTGCCTGTGTTACAGCTTAGAGTATTTGGCAGTTTTTTGTTCATGTGCCTAAGTGGTGCCTTTAACCTCCTGAGCATATATCACCTTTGAAATAACCAGGTCCTGACCTGAGCCATCCTCACCCCAGCTTCTCCATCATTTCCCTCGTGAAGTTCTCTGCAGTGCTGCAAAGGCGAGTGAAGGCCGGGCACAGGAGGTGGCTGCACCCCAGGCTACAATTACCCCTTTATTGTCCCTTTAATGCTGTGCCAGAGAAACGTGTCTTCTGCTTTCATGTCTCTCTGATGATCTGTAATCCATACTCCGTGCAACCTGAGCAATCTATAAAGACCCAGCTCTCACTTTAAAGTGTTGCCAAAAAAAGAAATAAAACAAAATAATTACCCAGGCTCCGGCGAGGAGCACACACGGACACACAGACACACACACACACACACAACCATGAAATCCTGCCAAACTCTGACAGATAAAAATGTCCTCAGCCTGCTTTCCTGCCTGGGTTTGGGGAGATGTGTGTCTGGTGGAGCGGGATGGGGTCTGTTGCTATTTCAGTTATGGTGGGACCTCCAGGCTCTTCCCAAGATCAAGGCTCTGCAGGGTGACATATTTAACACGCATATTCAGTGTAGGAGGTTTACTAGGGAGCTTCAGGGGATGCTCCACACCACCTGGAGCAGGGCACGCTGTCGCTGCCGTGGTGGGAGAGCGGCTGTCCCGCCGCACCCCCCGGCACAGCGCGGCTGAGGACAGCCCTGCCACGAGCCAGCTCCTGTCCCTGGCGAGTGACAAGACATATGATGAGTGGGAAGGGAAGCAGAGGGGTGAGGTGCCTTGCCAAAGGTTACTCAGCATGCCATGGATACAGCTGGAAGAGAGCCCTGGTCTCCTGACTCCCATTTCCAGCGTTTCAGCCGTTAGATCATCCGCCTCCGCAGTCAGGCTGCTGGCCCGATGCCCTTCCCTGAACAAAGCCATGTGCTCCCTTGAGGGCAGGTGAGGGGCTAGTTAACACCCTGCACCCAGTGTGTAACCCCCCACTTTCTCCTGAACCACAACCTGCTGGGTTGTGCTCCTCATCACTGCTCGGAAAAATTCCTCTCTCCACACTCAGAACCGGTTCTTTCTCCTGCCCCCCTCCTGTCCTTCTGGGTTTTGTGGAGGATATGCCAACACAGTGTGCACACCTGGGCAGGCAGAGCAATCTTAAGGCTGCACTCCCCACTCTAGGAGCTCAAACCTGGCCAAAAGTTTTCCCCCTGGTCAGGTGATACCCACCTATTTCTGTAAAACACAGTGTAGAGAGACTGCAGCTACTTTTTAAAGCAGGAGAAAGGCTATGCAGAGCTCTGCCACAGTGAGATTTAGTGTCAGGCTTATTTGTACATCTCCAGAAACCCTTCTGAGTCCACCATAAGCGCTCCAAAAGTTTACAACTCCCAGAGAGAAAAGGTTTTGCTAAGAGTGTAAGGGAGGCCAAACCGAGGTGCCACACACATTCCCACCCTGGCTGGTGTGAGCAGCAGAGCACAGACCAGAGGCCATCAGCATTTCTGCCTGGTATGGACCACCTCCCATGCTCCAGGAATTGTCACCAAGAGCACAGCAAAGCTCCAGCCCACGGCAGTGAGTGTGCAAGTCTGCTGTGCAGGTGGATTGAAGCCCTGGGTGTGCCAGGGAGCACAAGAGCCGAGTGTGAGCCGGGGTGTGTGGGAGCCTGCACGTGTGCACAGCATGTGTCAGTGGAGCTGCAGTGAGCTCAGCAGCGCTTGACAAGGCAGACTTGTGTAAGTCTGGTTAAAAATGACACTCAGCTGTTGCATTACAGGAAGAAATGAGAAAAAATTAAACATGGGGAAGTTTTTCTGTTTTTTGGTTTTTTCTGTGTTGGCCACGTGTAAACTTCTTCCCATTTGCAGAGGGAGTATTGTTATTATTAAACCTGATGGGACCTGCAGCTCCTGGTTGAGGAGGTTGTTCCTGTTCTGGAGATGTGTATTTAACATCAGCCTTCACCTGACTCCTACTTCACCCATACATAGGGCAGTTCTTGGTGCTTTAGTCCCTCACCTCACACAAAGGACTGGTTCAAGTCTACCTTAAAAAACAGGGGTTTGGGGAGTTTCCAGCCCCACACTGAGGGGATCAGAGCATATTCCAAGTGGGCTACAGTACACCTCTGCTTCCACTCACAGCAGTCATGAGCCTGAGGTGATTACTGGAAAAAGCTCCCAGCTGCATCCCACCCTCAGGATTTCCAAATTCCAGTTCAACAGTTTCTGCTGGCTCTCCATCCTTGCTGCTCTTGTCCCACCACAGTGGGATGCAGCTGCCAGCTCAGCAGCTTTGCCCTGAGCAGGATGTGCCATCACTGCTGATAACAATCAGGTGTTCTGCACATGTTGTCCAAGCTGGCTTGGTTGTCTGTTCATTAAACTCATCCATAACTACTTCCCTCATCAGCCAGCTTGGATCAGTTTTCCTTTAAATATTTCACTTTCTATTGAATTCCTCTTGCAAAGAAAGGCAGGGAGCTCTTACACACCAAGGTGGAGTGACAGCCCCCTTCCAATTCCCAGCACAGTGCAAGTGAGGACCAAACTATGGGAAGAGCCAAACAAAATGGGTTTAAGAGAAATCCCAGTGTGTCCTCCCACACGAGAACATCAGACACTGGGGAAATATCGGCTTGTGAAAGAAAGAAGATGTTCCCTAATTCCCCACACATACCATCTTCATCCTCCCTTCCTTTCCTTCAGGCCACAGTCAGAGTCAGGATGATTAGGGTTGTGATGGTACTTCACCAAGAGGTAAAACACGGGGAGAACATGCCTTGAGACCACTGGAAGAAGTGGCCACATCTCCAGTCTGGAAGCTGGATCAGTGCTGAGAGCAGGGAATGGTGCCTGAGGCAATGGAGGATGGCAGAGCACAACTGGGTCCAGACTGCTATCACACCATCAACTTTAATTTTTTAGTAGTATCTTTTTCCCCCCTGTAGCTGCTGTAGGGATGTTGTTTCACATTAAACATTAATACACTCCACAGGGTTGGTCCCCATGGAAGCTATAAAGCTTACTAAAGTGGGATTATTTTGTGTCTAAGGCAATATTGTGAGGTGCATTCAATCTAACTCCTAACGAGCTTGAATCTGAAATTAATTTGTTAGGTGTCTTTATGGGGCTCCACTGATGTGAAATATGTTCTGGGGACTTGGCAAAAGGGAAAAGGGAAGAAGCAGGGAGGTGATGTCTCCAAGACTATAACCCCTGGTTTAGAGACTCAAGGCTAAGTCTGGCACAGAAGGAATCTCAGCACTAAAGGGAAGGCTTGGAGGAGTCAGACACTGAGTTTTGATTCAGAAATCCAATGTTCTGCTCAATTCTGCCCCAGACACCCTCTAGGACCTTGGTCAGTGCCCTTGCATGCTTATTTTCGGCCTTACTTTCCAGTTACCAACATGGAGTCACAGCAGTATTTGTGTGACTGCTTGGACCATGAACTTGTTGGAGAGGCCAGAATCTGGTTGTAGCATCTACAACAATGCAAATCTGCTGCCCACATGACTCACAAGGTGTTCCTGTCCTACGAGCAATGAATGACAACCATCTCAGCCAGCTTTGTAAGGCAGCAGTTGAAAAAATCCAAGCTAAAAAGCTCCCTTTCCACTCAGCAGCACCACAGAGCAATGCAGGGAGCTGGGGCCTTCTGGTTCATGTCAACAAACACGATCATGCAAATGTCACATCTGTTAACAAACATGATCAGTGGGTGAGCCAGAACACGGGCTACAGTTCAGGGTAAATAAGTAGTGGGAGAAGAAAATGTTCCATGTGCTGATTCTGAGTCACATTCCAGTCATTTTCCAGCACCGTCCATCCCTCAGTGCAAGTGGAGGTTCCTGTTACAACCCCTTGCAGTTTATTAGGTGGCTTAAGGTGGCCTTTTTCTAATTCAAATTCAGTCTGGAGCATTAAATGTTCCTTATCTTATGAGTTTTCAGGATTCTTGGAGGAAAAATAGGCAAGTACTTTCTGTAAAGTGCAAGTTGTATTTGAATGTACACTTAATTTCATCGTGATTGATATCTGTGTGTTAATTATATTCTATTTTCGGCAATACCTTTGCTGTCACAAGGCAGTGCCTTTTATCCAAGGAGTTCAAATTGAATTAGAGACATTAATTAAAGCTCTCAGCACTCTAGTAAGGCAGGCAAGTTCTGTTACTCCCATTGTTTCTTGAAATAAGAAGAAAAGAATAGAGCTGGGTGTCTACTTAGCCACTTAAAATGTAATTTTTATACAGTGGGGTAGCTCAGAATGATAGATTTTGCACAAAATGATATTGCAAGGTCTTGTTTCATCTGGGGGAGGCTGTGCAGCCCCAGATCCCTCTATAAATGGGCAGACAGGATGAAATGCTCCGACTCTCCATTGCTTGCTGTGAACACTCCACTACTCCTCTGCCTCCTGGGATTTTCTACCTTTCTCCCAACCTCTTCACCTTTCATTTATGCCTTCTATTAGACTCAAATTGATCTTACACACATCCCTTCTGTTTCCCCCATGCTCGTTGGTGTGAACTGTTTCCATCAGAAACGCAGACCCGGGAAAGAGAAATTACTGAACATATTATTTGCAGCAAAGAAATAAGTCCCCTATCTCTTTAAGCTTCATGCACCAATAATTCTTCCTTGTGTCCCACATTTGGTTCTTGGCAGGTTGAGAGAGGCTTCTGCCTGCTGCCATTTACCAGAGGGAGGAGGCTAACAATTGCTATTTGTATCTGAAACACTTCTGTTCTGCAGCAACTTCACACAGTGCTTTAGGATGCTGATAAATTAGTAAGAGGCTGAAGTGTCAGGGGAGAGATGAAACAGCTTATGTTGGTTTAGAGCTCGACCCTGTAAAGTGACGAATGTCTGACCTCATTTCAGCAAACAGCTTAAGTGTACCCTTAATTTTAAGTAGGGATAAGCTCCTCTGGATTTTATTCAGCCATCTCTGCTTTGAGTTAACTGTGCACTCACATTCCTGCTAGACAGGTAACTAGTGCCCTACACCTTTAGGATTTAACTTGTGGCAGGTGCAACTGGAGCAATAACATTTATGTCCTGCCCCTAATTCAGAGGTGGCTCGTGGAAGTGCTGGAAGGCAGCACCCATGAAGCAGCTCTGCTTGTCCTTTGGGAACCCTGTCCAGCAAGCCAGCCAAGCTGGGGACACCTTTTCTGTCAGAGCCAGAGGAAAACAGGGAACACGGATGGAAAGGAATGGGGAAGCCAATCTGTCGGGGTTTGTTAAGTCATAGGAACTGCTGTGGATAAACTTGAGCTCTGGGAAAACAGAATTTGGGCACTTCTGACCTAGATGTCTTTATAGCTCAAACTTGCAGACACTGATATCTGACTGGAGTCAGGGATGGAGCTGCAATTCAGCAGTGGCTCCGAGTCCCTGGATGACTGTGGCATGCAACATTGTAAAATTCCAATTGGTTGTAAAGCTATTTCTTTATGGAAGTGGGATTTCACCGTTTCAGGCAGTGATGACCGAATTCCTCCCCAAAACTCGGTAACTCTGCACTGATTGGTGTCCAAATTTGCATTATTCTTTAACCATTACAGTTTTAAATATGCATGAGTGGCTAAACCTGTGGGATATTCATCAGCTGAAACATTTTTAGGTAAGGACAGGCAAGGAGAGAGGATGAGAAATACCTTTCCAAGAATACCAACACAGTCCACAAATTCCCTTCACTTTTGCCAAATTGCTCATGCTGAAAAAAATAACGATTGGGAGATGTCAGTGTTTGGGTAGTGAGAGCTCCAAGGGGAAACATTTCCAAATCTCTATTTCAAACTACTCAAGCTTTTTCTCCTTTTGATTTGTCTCTCCATCCTCTTAAGAGAGAACAGTGATAAAAATATTACTTTTGACCCCAAATGACTTCGAGGAGAAGAGACTTTTTTTTCTCTTCCGTTTGTCAACACTTTGCTTACAACTTGTCAGAATATTCAGTGAACCAAAACCACCCTACAAACCCTCCTTTATTAATGCAGTTCAACCAGCAGCCTAAAGGGAGCGGGTTTTGTGCAAGAACTCTAATTACTCCCTGCCTGTAACGAGGTGAGAATCACACTGGTAACAGCTCCGTACCTGCTTTCAGCTCGTTTGTCCCCACACTTCAGCTAATTATAAACCACCGGTGTGATGATGAGGAGGGTGAGAGGCGGCTTGAAACCAAGCAAGGCAGGGAGCAGCCCTCCACCAAGTCACAAGAGCAGGTGGTGCTGGACAGAGGGAGTTAAACCTCAATGGTCCTCATGACAAATCTACTGGGCAAGGGGCTCTGAATTCCAGGATCCTCAGGCTCTTGGTTTAAGGCTCTGTTTGGAGAGGAGAACCTCCTCACAGTGCTCAATAGTGCACACAGGTATGTGGTGAAGTGTCACAGGGCTGCAGAGGTGATGAAGGGTCTGGGGGGGAAGCCACATGAGGAGACAAAGGTTTGTTCATCTGGAGAGGAGACCTCATTGTGGTGTTCAGATTCCTCACAAGGGGAGGTGGAGGGACAGGCACTGATCTGCTCTGTCTGGTGACCAACAATAGGACCTGAAGGAACAGCTGGAGCTGTGTCAGGGCAGGGTCAGGTTGGATCTCAGGAAAAGGTTCTTCCCCCAGAGGGTGGTTGGGCACTGCCCAGGCTCCCCAGGGCAGTGGGCACAGCACCAAAGCTGCCAGAGCTCCAGGAGGGCTTGGACAACGCTCTCAGGGACAGGGTGGGATTGTTGAGGTGTCTGTGCAGGGCCAGGAGTTGGCCTGGATGGTCCTTGTGTGTCCCTTCCAACACAAGATACCCTGTGATTCTGTGATGTTGAAGCCAGTCCTGCTGCTCCGAGCCCGGACCGGTCCCACCGTAGGTGCTGCACGAACAGAAACCAGCAAGGCGGTCCATGCCCCAAAAAACTCACAATCTAATTAGGAGACCAAGGACACCAGATGGCCAGGGACAGATGGGGGAGCACGAGGGAACAGTGAGATAATACCGCTCAGCGGGCTGTGGAGCAGTGGTGTCAGCACACCAGCAGCCCGACTGTTGGCAGGATTTTGATAGCTATTGTCACAAATGAGAGTTAAAAATAGGGAGGCTGGATAATGAGCTCTCTTTGTAGATGTTTGTGAGGAACTCCTCTCATTTGTGAAGTGGCAGAGATAGGATGAATATAGATGATAATAATAATAATGATAAATTGCACTTTTCTGAGCTGCTTATTAAAAAAAAAAATATGATGGGTGGTGAGCAGTGATTTCTATTAAGCACTGCCCTGAACTTGAAATTATTCCTACTATTATTAAATTATTGTCCTAGCTAGTCCACTTCCCCATAATTTCATTCTAAGTTACACAAAAATGCAGCCCTTTCTTCTGTCTTCCTCTGTATTTATACACCTCATATCAAAGTCCAGTAATCTCATAAGTGTTAATAGATTTTTATCCTTGCAGTAGCTTTAGGAGATCGGGAAGTGCTGCTTTTTCCATTCTGCAGAATGGGAATTGAGGCACGGGGTAGATTAATGACTTGTCCCGGCTCATTTTATAACTGCTTCAGGAATTCAGCCCAAATCTCTTAAGTCTCAGCTCAGTGCTACATCTCCTTGCAGTACCCTTCCTACGCACCTTCCTGCTACTATTCCAGAATTAGCCGGGACTTGCCACAGAGCCGCTTAGAATTTTTTTGGATTGCTCATTTCACGTCAGGAAAATGCCAATTCATCAGAGGCAAAACACTTTGTAGAAATTTGTTGATTTAAGGGGGAAAAAAAAGGCATTTTGATCAAGTCAGCTTTTCTTTGGAACAGAATGTGTCGAGTGTTCAGTTTGGAAAGGATCGGTTCAAGATTGTGGTTTGTTTTTCATTACATGTTGAGTAATATACATTCAAAATCAAAATGAAGTGTTTTTCTTAAACAGCGTGTTTTGACTGAGCCAAAATAGATTTTGTAATTTATGCATAAGAGGAAATATCCAAATTCATTTAATACTGTTCTTGCATTTTGGAACAAGAAAACACCTGCAAACCAGACACGATAAACTGAACAAAAATCATACTATTCCCTACAGTTTCTACTGGAAATTTAGGAAGGAGAGTAATCTGAATAGTCAGTTCAGTGAGGCCTGTGTCAGGTCCAAAAACCCTGGGTTTGGGTTTCATGCCTGTTCCATCCCATGTGCCAGTCTTGCTTTTCTAATATATTCCCTTGCAACCATTGGGACCTGTAAGCAGAGAGACTGAAGGAAACGAAAATTGATGCCCAAACTGCCCTGAAGAGCAATAGTGCAACATTAAATGCAAGAAAGTCAACTCTTATCTCACATCTGACATTCCTTGCAATAATTTTGTTGTTCTGAAGTTTGTTCCTGGGCAGAGACTTTGCCACAAAAGCCACATGGAGTGACCCCACTCCATAGGGTTTGGGGAATGCAAACTACCACTGCTTATTGAGGTATGCTAAGAAGCTGAAGTTACCAAATGATCCTTGCAAATGGTTTATCTTCCCATTTTTCTTGTCTCTCAGCAAGGAGCTTAGCCTCTGACCTGGGTCATTTGTGTTCCTCTGTTCTAACTGGAGGAGCAGAAGGGATTAAAATCCAGGGGCTTCTCCTGGTACAGCTCCTGTTACTTGGATAATGACAGCCCTGCCAGCCAGGGTGACAAGCACCATTTAATTTGGAGCTTCCTTCTGGGCACCAGGTTCAGCCACCACTCAGCTGGATGAAGCCAAGGGAACCAGGGGCAGCTGAAAAGGGGAGAGAAAAGGGACCCTGAGTTGGCAACTGCAATTCCTGGCCTCGGGCAGCTCCGCTTTCCTCATCCCACTGAGCGGATGAGGAATTTGCTGTGGCCATAAAAATCTCCATGTGCATTTGGCCACACATTCTCCTTCAGGCTCTGTCTTAGACCCTCGTGCACAGTCCTGCCAGGACACTCCAGAGACAAGGTGGGACCTCCAGAGGACAGCCCAGCTCAGAGCTGTGCAGAGGAACAGAGCTGCACGTGGGACCAGGGTGAGAAGAGCTGCTCCCTTCACATCCCTGCAACTCCCTGAGGGATGCTCTGCAGAGACTTGGAGGTGTGTTCCACAAATCACTAATTTAAGTGTTTAGGATGGACTCCTTTAGCTCACAGGACATTTGTGTGAGACTGAAAACACCCAGATTCAGCCCCTTCTACAGCCCTGCCACCCCATATGGAAGTCATGTGCACACTGATGCACAGGTGCCTAAATTCAGGATAGGAATGTGAGCTAGAAAATGTATTAGCCCCAAAAAACACCATTTTATGGGCAGCTTGGAAACAGAAGTCAGAAATATTGAGTGCAGGTCTCCTGCTCTCAGAATGCACCAGCCCAGGCTCTGCCACTGCAGGTTCTCCTGGAAGGTCTATTGAAGTCAATGAGCCTTGGGTTGGATCTCATTGCAAAAAGATAATCAAATACCATATTAACTCTTAATTTGGAACAGAATATTAAATTAGAAGCTCGAATTAACCTGGAACTGCATTTATATAATGAGAAGGTTTAAAATCTGTGTATCATGAAGTTGGGAGAACTACCCAAAGCTGTTCTCACCAGCCCTGAACCCTGGAGCCACTGTACTGCAGCACTGCATTCCCACCTATTCCCTAAGCACTGAGCCTGGAAATCCCACTGAGACAGAAGAATGTGTGAAAAATAAAGCCATCTCACCCTTATCAGTAATAATCAGTGGAATCCAGAGGGTTGGTACCAGCTAAAGCCCAATCAATGCCAAAAACTGAAAAATCCCAGAGGATATTGAGGGTCTGCACTGGAATCTCACCATCACCAACACTCTCTCCCATCAGTTCTGCAACACAGATCTGCTGAAAACCAAAGGAATTCAGTCCTTGCCAGGATTAAAGACCAAAACCACTCAGGTCTGAGCATCTCCAATATTAAAGCAGTTTGGGAGCCAAGTTTCAGGCCACCTCTAGCTGTGAGGTTTATTTATTTCCTTCTTTGAGACGGTTCTGCTCTGTGCTAAATCCATCTCCTGACCACCTGGAGCGTTTGAGAGTCTTGGCTGTGATGCTTGTCTGTTTAGATAGACTGTAAGTAGAGCTGGTCAAAAATTTTTGACAGAACAGTTTTTCACAGGAAAACGCAGTTCTCTCGAAATCCAAACGTTGCACGGGAACATGTCAATTTTGACAAACTTTTTTACGTTTAAAGTGTCAAAACAAATCAGTTTGATTTTCTCTTTTCATTTCAGTCATGTTGAAATGTTTAATTTTGAGGAAATAAACACATTATTTTTATATTGTTTCAGTTAATTTGCTTTGACATTTTTACACATTTTGCATTGTATTGATATAAGTTGAAAATATACTGTTGATTGAATAAAATATTTGATGCTGTTTCATTTATTACATGTGTTACCATTAGACAGTGATAAATACTTCTCATGGCATTTTAGTGCTTCAGCACCACAGGAACGGAAAATATTGATGGTCCCAAATTATTATTACTTTTTAATTTTTAGGTCGTAAGAGCCTTGTGGGATCCTGGTTCTCCTTCAGGCTGAAGCTTAAAAAAAAAAAACAAACCCAACCACATATCAAAAGGCAAGAATTTGCCAAGGAAATAGCATGTCCATTTTCCAGGCAGGTCTGTCAGCTCAATGACAGCATGGCACAGCCCCACTCCCCTCTGCACACCAGAAAACCAACTTCTCCGCTTGCTAAAGATAAAAAAGGAAGAAAATGCAGATTTTCCCAGAGTGGAATTCGTATGCAATGTTTTCATGAGCATCAGGGATTTGAGTCTGAATACCATTGACCTCCTGGGGCCTTTGGCTTCCAAACCACTTATGTACTTTTAAAAGATATATTCCACCTCCTTCTTGGAAGTCTACCTGCTCGGTTGTTTGGGTTTTTTTCTTGTTTTAAACCACATTTTTGCTCCTCCATGCATAGGCTCTGAATTTCTGCCATTGCTTCTGTGCTGGTGGTGGTGACAGTGAGTTGAAAACAAGGGCAAAGCAAGTGGCAAAAGGGAGGGCGAGAACGGCAGCGCAGAGTGAGCCTGGAACGAGGCAACTTATTGATCCCTCATTTCATGGAGGGAAATGTCCCCAGAGGGTCCTGTGCAGCTCAATAGGAGATGGAGGCAGGGCTGGATGGCCAGAGGACACACAGTCCATTTTAAATGGGGAGAAAAGCAGGACCCCAGCGTGAGGCTGTGCCTGATGGTGGATGGAGGGAGAGGCAGAGCATGACCAGCCTCCTTCTCCCTTCATCAGGGTAAAAGGAAGCTCCAGCAGGTACTAAGGGCTGCTCCTTCCCACAGAGGCCATGCCTGACCATTGTCTCTCCCTTCTCCCCCCTTTCATGAGGGTAAAAGAAAGTTCCAATACATAGGAAGAGCTGCTCCTTCCCATCAAAGGTTCAGCACCCCTGGGAGAGAGGGGTCAGTCCTCACCACCACGGTGTTTGTGCAGTGGGAATAACAAGGAGAAGCATCCCCCACCTTTGGAGGTTTATTTACAGCAGCAGAGGGGGGTTTTCTGTCTGCTTTTCCTCTTAAAGAGACCTGCCTCGACCACCAGGCACTGTGGTCAGAAATCTGAATTTCCCCACGCAGCTGCTGGGAGGGCACCTCTGCATGCAGATCTGTCTGGATGTCTCCTCGTGCTCCAGCTGGCCTGTCACTATGGATTACAGCTTTCAGCTAATAGTGAGCACTGCTGGAGTCTGAGACTTCCATTAAAAGCCGAGGTTTCCACCTCCCCGCCCCACAAATGCCTCCATCCCAGACGTGGCCTCATCTCTGGGGTGGGGAAGGAGCAAAGTGCCTCAATTTGTTTCTGTGTTAGGCAACAATGGAACAAGTTGAAGGCAGAAAAAGAGGTTTGAGGATGATAAATCCTGAACACCGTGGACAATTTACTTGAAAGTTGATCTTACCCCTTGTCATCAGCACATCTGTGGTGCTGGAGCCCTATCCCTCTGACAGCAAGGGTACAATGGAGCACTGAATTACCCCCTGGAAGAGTCCTTGAGGGAAATGCTTCATTACTCCAAGCCATATTGTGGAGTGTCTTTGGAAAGCAGGAATGCTCCTGCAGGGAGGGATTGCCCATCCATGCCAGACTCTGCAAATCATCAGCCCTTCATGGCCAAAGGAATTGAAGGGTGAGGACAGATCCAAGAGAACTGGCCTGGGCACTTGACCTTTCCCCATTGCCAGGAGGAAATCACTGAGCAGGAAGAACAGCACATGCTCCACCAGGCTCTACAGAGGGAGGGAAGAGGGTCTGGAAGAATTCAGAGCTGTTTGTAAAGCAAACACTGCTGCTTCAGCACAGCCTGTGCAGTTGGCCGGCACTGCCATCACCCGTGGGCATGCTGAAGGGTGACTTCCAGTTTGGCAAGTGCCAGGTGCCATCACAACTCCTCCTGCTCCAATGGAGGCATTCAGGAAAGACTTCTATGTGAATGCTGAGAGATTCACACCTTTGGGGCTGGGGGAAGGACAGGACATGCTGAGTGGCAGTTCACAGTTTCACTGGCACGGTGTCCTGCAGTCCCCTCCACCAGCACACTGCTGACTTCTGCTGCATCTCCCCCGCACTGGAGAGATCCTACATGCCTCTGCAGCTTCCCAAAGTGACTTTGGCTGAGAGCAATCCAGAGCAGGCGTCACATTCGTGTCTTCAACAGCCTGACTCCCAGAAAGATCCTGTGCAACAAGCTGGCCAAATCCAAATCTGAAAAACACCTCCATCGCTGGTCATGATTAATTAATTCTGCTTCGACATTCCCCAGGGCACCTAGCAGCTAGTCAGAGCTGCCAGAGACAGAGACACTGCTGTGGAAAAGGAATAAACAGACTTTCCTCAACTGCAGAGGTGGAATTTGATAATAAATAGCTAGCTAGATAAATAATTTTCTGTGAGTGTTAAATTAAATGCAGAACAGGAATACAGCTGGCTTATCCCTGTGAAATCAAAGGTGTTTGGAAGGAGTTTCCAGAGAAAGAAGAGTATTTAGAGTCTACCGTGCTCATGAAGACATAGCCTGAAGTTATCCATCATGGCTAATGTGACTGTTTACAATGACAGACAGCTATTCCTGGACATTTTATTCTTGGTATAATATTCTCAAGACCAGAGCAGCTCAAGGAAACTTCCTTCTAATTTACATCTCTGTTTTCTCCCTCCTCCTGCCCGGATTGCAGACCAGGCAACATCTCTGTTCCCACAGCGCCCACACGGTCTCTCCAACCAGCTGTTGTGGGCTTGGCCTGTGTTCCTCAGGGAGCTGCAGCTGTCAGCCCAAAGTACAGGCTCTTGAGCCTCTCCTCCTGTGTGCCCTTTCGATGCCTCTGTCCCCTAAACCCACAGGCCCTGCCCAGGTTTGTGCATGCCCCACACAGCAGAGGTTGCAGTGACAAACCCGCGGGGTTTGAGGAAGTCAGCAGGAGCTCCGGCGACATCCCGGATCCAGGTACAGACCTGGGAGTGTGTTGTAGCGAGCAGATGGCTGTCTAATCCCTGCCAGCATGGCAGCCCCGGTGTGCAGGGAGCACCCCCAACCCCTGTCTCATTGAATATGCACATTCACAGCTGATTTTACTCGAGCACGGCAAGTCCCTGTGCACAAACCATCCAGATAAATCCTCAGTTGAGGTCCTGTCCCAGCAAAGAGGGCAGATCTGCTGGTTCCCTTTTGCCCACACATCTCCCAGTCCTGTAAGTCTTTGCTGCCCCTTTGCCCTCTGTATCCCTGAGGGTACAAGTCCACCTTGCAGGTATGTTGATGTTCTCCTCCCAAGACATTCAGTTCAGACTCTGCTCCCATAACAGTGAGCATTCCGAGAGTGCAGTGGGTTCCTCTGCCTTTCTTCACACCTTTGTCCAGAAATCAGTTCAGATCATCCCTTCCTCCCTCTTTACTCTTCACCCACCGTGCTCCTTCTTTATCCACCCCAGCAGGCAGAGCCAAGACATGTTATTAACACTTGCCACTTCGTTAGCAATCCTCTCCAGGAGGAGCAGAGGAAGAAAGAGGGAAATGTGCAAAAAAATAGAGTGTCAGGAAACTCGGATTAAAGGAAGAGTAGCAAAGACTTGAAGGTGTGAATGAGAAAGTGCAGGACTAGAAGAAGTATGAGAGAAATCTAATGGGTGAGAAAGAGATTTATAATTAATCCATAGGCTAGTGAGAAAGTGGGGAATGAAAGCCAAGAGCACAGGATTCTCTATATGTTCTTCTCCTGATTTAATCTGACTTCAGACAAATCTTTTTACTTTCTCCTTTTATCTCCCATCGCTCTGGACCCTTTGAGTGTGTGTTATTTGAGGTATGAATTGTCTTTAACTGCCTGTAGCATAAAGGGAACTGCAATCACAGGCACTGAGGATGCGAGACATTGTTTTTAACACATCCTAAAATTAGGCTCAGAAAAGTGCTTGGGGATTGTCTGCCAATGTTTATTAATTCAGATTGAATTCATTAGACAGTTACTGTCAAAAAATGGGGTGGGAAAAAAAATTAAAAGAATCAAATACACAACTGCATTATTTCTTAACTTAAATGCTTTCTGATGAGGTGTTTGTTAAGTGGATCTAGAAAAAAAGTGAAAAAAAAAACCAAAACCAACCAAAAGTGGAATAATATGGCTATGGGAAAAAAAAAAAGGGATTATGCTTCTCTGCTAAATGTAAATATTGAAGTGATTTTCTACTACCCTTTCCTTCTAGTCTCAAATATAAAATCTTTTCATTCTTTCCCTGCCACACTAATTATATCTAAATACCTTAAAGTAATTTTTTCCCCTTCATTTTTTGTTCCAGAACCAAACTGATGGGAAAAAAAAGAGAAGTCATTATTCACCTATTCCTACCAAGAATTCCAATAACTGTCTGTCAGATCTTCATAACAACATGAGGGATATCAGCAAGGCTGAGTTTCTGGGAATTTCTTAAGCTGACAACTTTCAGAGTCCTTTGCTCTCTTCTAGTCTAAACCTGCATTCAACAGAGAAATTAGAGTGAAATAATTAGATTTACAGAAAAATAAATGAGCAAATCCTTGTATCGAAAGGGAGAGAAAAGTTCCCAGGAAATGATCTGAGGGTGGATTTACTTTTTCCATTAGAAATTGCCACATAGCGCTGGTTTATTTTAAGACGGTGACACAATCCCTTTTCACCCTCTATTTCTCTGAATTCTTTCTTTTCACTTCTCCTGGCTCTCATTTTTATTTTTTTTCCAGCACCACTACCCCTAACACAGAACCAAACAGGCACGAGGTCCCTACAGAAAACTGGAACGTGGGACGTCCAAGTGCATATGACATTAAGCAAAAGAAAATAGCAGAGCTCCCTGAATCAGCAATCCCTGACTCAACTCCCTAAAGAGCTCTTGGAACACAGACACGCAGGGATGGGAACAGCCTGTTCCAGGGATCCTGCTCCTCAGGCCTCATTTGAATCTGTTGTCATGTCTGGTCTCCCAAGCACAGGACCCTCCTCACAGCCACCCACCAGCAGTCTTTGTCCCAGAGGTATTTGGGAAGCATCACCTGCTTAGCTTCCAGTGGATTTAAAGAGAATTGGGCACATATATAGGAACTGGGCATCAAAATATCTCCAGGTGTTTCCACATTGCCAAGGATCTTGGCTCCTGTGTCCCTTAGCCATAGACATTGCACTTGCATTTGTTTGCTCTTGGGGTTTTTCTTCAGGAGGAAAGAAACTTCCACTAAGAAGTAACCCAGTTCTGGGTATATTTTGCTTTATTAACGTCAGTTGTGGGCAATATGAGTGAGCACAAACCCTCCAAAGGCTTATTGTCATCCTCCACAATCCTCCAGCACTGTCCCAGCAGACCCTGCACGCTTGAACACTCTGCATGTGGGGCATGGAAAATGCATCCTTGAGCCTCTTACTACAGAAAGTCTGCATTATTGAGCTGGATATCAGTCCTCATATCCTTTCAAGTGCTTGGAGCTTTAAAATCACACCTAAAAATAAAATCCAGAATGGGTCTCAGCTCTCCTGTTGATTTCCTTTTCCCCAGCTCCAAATCTTATAGCTGGAGGTCTGCAGACAAGCAGGAACGCTGTGCAAGGGCAGCAGAGTGTGTGTTTGTCCCCAGCACCTCTGGCCACCACTATTATGGCCCCCGAGGGAGGGTCATGCCCCAGCATCAAAGTTATCTGAGCCACGAAGGGTTTGGGCACTGCAGTTCACTGGTCTCAAGGCTCTACAAAAAAAGCTGCCTTGGAGGAGCAGCAGCGAGGGAAAAAAGTGCAGCCACGGACAAAATTTCTGCCTTCAGACTCGAAAACAAAGTAATGAGAAGCACTGCAGGAGAATCCACTGGCAGGAAGAACTTATCAGCCTCTTTTGCTCTTCTTTTTAGTGTAAGCAGCTTTATCATTAATTGCTATTTACTGCCTTGATTCAGGCTCCTTAAAGCACAATGCACAGC
This sequence comes from Lepidothrix coronata, assembly GCF_001604755.1. Classification (NCBI taxonomy): domain Eukaryota; kingdom Metazoa; phylum Chordata; class Aves; order Passeriformes; family Pipridae; genus Lepidothrix; species Lepidothrix coronata. Next base: position 297,967 of record NW_016690208.1, read on the forward strand.
TCTTTGTGTGTGTGTTTGCACCTGCACCTCGCTGTGGGTGTTGTGGAAGTCCCCATTTCTGTGTGCAAGGGAGGGATATTCCAGTAAAAGGACGACTTTGCCAGTGGTCTTGGGCAAAGAGGAGAGAAATTAATTCAGGACAGATTTCTAAAGGTTGAGCCATTTTGCTGGGGTGGAGGGGAGACAGATGCAAACCAGTGCTGCTTTTGCCCAGCGCTGGAAATGTGAATACTCAGCACTGCTGACGACCAGTCTTTGGGGGGGTAATATTTCCTGAGGACAGGGGATGCTGAATTCTTTAAAAAAAAAAAAAAAAAAATCCAGATTTTTCCCTCACTCCAAACTTGGATCCGAGTTCCCTGGGTAGTTGAGATTCACTGTGTGAGCTGGAGGGCTCAGAGCTGCAGCACTGACTGTGAGAGATTCGGCTCCTGTGCATGGAAACACATGCATTTAAAAAGCTCTTCTGGAAGCTATCAGCCTAAGTGACCTGCCCAAGGTCATATATAACATGTTGGTGACAGTACCATGATTGAACTATCTCGCTACAGCACTGCTTTATTCACACAGTGCTCTTGCATCCCAAAACAGCCTCTGCTCCTGATCCACTGCTCCCTTCCCCTCCTTATCACAGTCTCCTTAGAGACACATCTGTCCTGTGCTCCGTAAACCATAATATACCTGCAGTCTTTTATTCACTATCTGTCACCATGCAGTTTTATTACATATCCCTGAATTATCCAGCCTAGGCTACAATCTACTTATTCCTGCCAGCCATTCTCCCTTTCGACCCTCACCTCACCTTTCAGCCTTCTCAGTGTTTTGAGTCTTTCAGGCACTTGAAATGCAGGGACAATTCTGATTCTCTGGGGGAAATCCAGCAGAATTTCACTGAGGCCAGTCTGCTGGTCTCCCTCTCTTTTCTAAATACAGGTGGTTGGAAATCAGAAGCTAGCAGTGGTCTCTGCAGTCCCATTTGAACCAATCCTTCAAGAATACTAACTCACAGCTGCCATTTTAAAGCTCTGTTCCCCATTCTTGCCGTCTATAAAATTTTATTCCCCTCCTCTCTCTGCTCCTTTCATCAGAAATCAATCTTCCAATAATGCAGGTAAATTGCAGTCCTACCTTATAGCTATTTTTTTGCATGCATCTTTCTCGTGAATTTTGCAGAACTAAAGCTCCCTTGTCCATCCTTCCCCTTTCCAGCCAAGCCCATAAGCACAGTAATCATCACACCTACACAACACCTCGCCAGCAGAGTTGCACCTGCTGGTCACATCTCTCTCCTGTTTGCAATCCAGGAGGCACAGGAATCATTTGTCCCAACGTGGCAATTTGCCTCAGCATTCACACTTGCCTTGCAGGTGAACTTTGTGTTCCTACCTGCCAGCTCTCCCCTCCTTCCACCCAGCCCCACACACCCCTCAGAACTTAATTCCACCTATTGGTGTGCTTTCCTCACAGCCATCAGCTGTCCATCCTTCCCACTTTTCTGGGAGGAACTGCTTTATTCCCTGTCTCAGCCCCAGAGCAGATGACCATTGAAGAATAGTCTCCTCTCTGCTCACTCATGGCCACTGGAGAAGGAGCCCTCAACAAGTGTCACTTGTCAAAGCTGAACATCCCTGTCTGCATACAACAGCCTGTCCTCTCTGCACCCAAATGTCTTTCTTCAGGAACAGGATAAAAAATGGCTGAAGGGAAAGGAAGGGAGTGGAGAAAGGCAGGTTCCTCCTCCCTCCCAGCAGCGTGGCCTCGGCGATGGTGGATGACTACAGGCAGGATGCAGGACTGTGTCCAGCACACAGGAGGCACTGCAGGAGGCACCTCGAGACCCTCAGGTGCATGGGAATACGGCTCTGGGGAGAAAATGTGGGGAGGGGACACGGCTCCATAGCTGATCTCTCTCCACTGTGTCACTGCTACCAGGCTGGTTTGGTTAAAGCTCAAGGTTTCATGCACTTGTCTCTGCCGCAGCCTTCCTGCGTCAGCTTGGGCAAATTCTTTAAGGTGACATTTTACAAACACCTTGGGGGCTGATTTTCCAACTGTTCCCCATATCCCACTGTGATATTTAAGGTCCTGTCTTCTAAAATGTTCCACTACCCTGCCACTGACTAGTTTCAAAATCTGTCAAGGCAAAACTGCAAACTGAAGTGCTTCCAGTGACTCTAACAGGATTTGAATCGATCCCCGAGCCGTGTGCTGCACTTCCTCTGGTTCTGAGCAGAGGTGATGGCATTCCCTGTTTCTTGTCCTCCTCCTCTGTCCAGACAGCAGGCCCTTCAGGGCGGGAAGCTTGCATCCACACAGTTCCTAGTGCTGGGAGACTCCAGGCTCACCCAAGCTCTGCATCATCCCACAGATAGCGGCGGTGATGGAGGAAACCGAGATGTGCAGCTCAGGGTCACAGCAGCTGCTCATACCCACCCCTTTTATGTCCTGCTCCAGTATCTACTGTAATCACTGAAATTACTTTTGTGGGAGGTGACACAGAGGAAGAGATTCCTGGATTGATATTCTGCCTGGCATTGATGAAAACCTTTTTGTAATACCTTAATCCAGCACCCACAGAAGAAATTTGCTAATCTCTTGCTGACTTAGCTTCTAGCAGGATCGACCATAGCCAGTCATATTACCTGGCCAACCATATTATGTTCTTTTTATGCAGAGAGAAAATGTCCTTCCTGACCCCAGAAGATGGTCAGCCTTTGCTTTGAAGCATGAGATCTGATTACCATTGTCCCAGATTGCAGGGCTGCAAATGCTATTAATTGCTACAAAGTTACGTAGCCTTTTACACTTCAAATCCACCCGGACTTTCATCTCAGCCACATCCTGCAGCAGGGAATTGTGTGGCTTCACTATACACTGAAGAAAGGACTATTTCCTTTTAATTTGCTTTAAAAGTTGTGCCCTTTAATTTTGATGTGCCCCCTTGTTCTTGTATCATCAAAGTGTTAAAATGCTTCTGATCACTTTTCATTTTAACCTTCATATACCTTTGCACTGGAACCTGAATTTCCCTTCTCGCTCCTCACTTTCCCAGACTAGATAAACTATTATTTCCAGGCTTTCTTTATTTAACTTGTTAATATTTGTAAAGCAATTTAAAATGTATTAATATGGTTCAATTATAATATCACTCCTATTTTCCATGCTTCCTTTTAATGTCTCAAGTGTCCATCTAATTTGCCATCAATCTCCATTGATTCTCCCTCTGATGATATGTTAGTCTTTATAATATCCCGGGGAATATTTCTTCTGCCTTCCTGACCAGCATTTTGGAACAAAGAAGCTGAAAGCTGACGGATCATAAACATGATTCACTCTGCACTCAGCATGTGTATGGATTTGCTGTTGCTCGGGCTTTGATCCTGGAAATAGGTTTCATTATGTCTGTGGGGCTGTAATTAAAAATTTGTCTGTGTGATTCCAGTCGCAGGATCGGGCTCTTTGCAGTCAGGATTGCACTGGGTCGGCCACACCTGAGCACAGGAGTGAAACCAAGTCTGTATTTGATATTTTTGAGCAATATCTGAGCACTCAGTGACATATCCTGCAGCAGTGGGGCCCTTGAGACAACGAGGGCGAATTGATATCTGTCCAGTCACAAATAGGGGAGAAAAATGAGACATGGATATTCACTCCTTCTCTTTCCCATAGAAAGTTGGAGACACCCAAGGAGACTATGTGGTACCAGATGTAAAAAAATTCTAAGCAAAATATCTCGCAGACAACTCATAACTTACTCCATTGCTGCAGAATGTTATGAAAACCCAAACCATAAATGGAGACAGTAAATAAACAGTCACACACAGCATCTTCCTGGTGACACTGCACATGACAGCCCTCAGACAACTGACTGCACGTCCCCACACAGCTGAAAGGTTATCCCTGGAGTGACAGCACCCATCCATGCCCTTCTGATCCCTTCGCTGTCCCTCTGGTTTGGTTAGACCACTTCCCAGTTTCTCCCAGTCTTAGCAAGGCCTGATCCAGCTCCACCACCAAAGTGTCAGCAAATACCTCAAGCAGCACCTCCAGTTCCAATCAGTCTTTTAACTTTAACTCTTCTCCCCCAAGAAGCAAATAAGAGGATTGATAAACATGTATCTCTAATTGCACAAAGAGGATTTTATCAAAATATTTCTGAGAACTCAAGTTACTTTAAGCCAACATCCTATAAATATTGTGGGGGAAATCCTAACTGGTCTCTTTTCCCTGGTTGATTTAGATTTATCTGTTCACTGGCCTAAAACATGGTACAACAACCCTCCATCATTTTCAAATACTTTATAGTTCTCTTTTAGGAGAGTGGAAATGGCAGATAAACACATTATCAGCATTCTCAGGCATAAAACAGCAAAGCCTGGAGTTGTTTTGCAGAAGCAACTCCGAATTTGGACGACATGACAATAAGCAATTCTAGAAATAGCTGCTGCTCTTAGGGCTACGTTACAGAGATCCTTGTTGCTGCTTTTTTTCTCTCTGTTCACAGTTTTAGCACAAACACTGTGCTGTCTTTGTTAGCTCTTCCCTTTGACTTCCTCAGTATTTCTCAGGCATCTTTCAGTCTCACCTTGTACCTCCTGAGCTCTCCGTGCTCCCTCAAAACACACCTTTGATTTTGACTGCCAGTCTCCCTCAGCACAGAGCAGTGTGGGAAATGGCTGGAATAACTCTAGCATCCTCCTGCTCTGGGCAGGGAGGGGGTCTGAGCCAGGAGGGACCCAGAGCCACATATGTACCCCAGCATATGTCTGAGGGTTCGCTTACCCACTCACCATCTGTACCTGCTGGAAGAGCAGCCACATGCCCAAAGCTGCCAGGCTGCTCCAGCACCCGCATCCTGCCTCGCTGCTGTCTGTCCCACTGATCCCAGAAGTCCAGCTAAAGATTCACACCCGCTTATCCAGGTCCTCCTGCCTACCCTGAATCCTCAGCCTCCTCCCCAGGGTCACAGCTCATTCCCATCCATCCTTCCTTGGTTAGTTTTAGGTTTTTTGTAATTTTCTGCCTCTGAACTACTGAACACGTCTTTTTTATTTATTTTTCTGGCCCTGCAGCCTCACCTGGAATGTGAGGCTGCCCACAGGAGGTGATGCTTTTAAAGCTCACCGTGTTTCCCACCCTGCTTAGCAAGTCAGCATCCACAACTGCAAGGATAAATTACCACAGAGGTCTCCAGTGTTAGCAATGCATCTGACACCCTCATGCACAGCTACAGCAGGGCAAAGAGATGGCTAAACGGGATCTGTTGTGCCGACTCAGGACTTCTGGCCAGAACTGCATCCAAAATCATGATGGACACAGCAGAGTCTAGAGCACAGGCCAGGTTCTAAATCACACTCTAAATCAAAGGCTAAGAAAGAGATCCTCACTCACCACAGAGCCAGTTAACAGCCCTGGCTCCGACAGCCTGGGATGATTTACAGCAAGTGGCTGCAAGCTTTTCACAGGTACTGCTGTACAACATATTCCGGCTGGAATATGCATAGATATAAAAGTCCAAGTTGTGAGAAGATCTGTCGTAAGGCTCCAGGCTGCATCTTCTATAAACACCAGGTGAAAGGACGTGCTGCCTATCGGGATAACCAGGAGACAGATCCCAGGCACGAAGAGACTGCAAGATCCAGAGCTACTCTACTGGAAATCAGGAGTGCGGAGAATGGATGGGAGTAGGAGAGCTCCCTCTACTCCTACATTCTGTTTTGATTTCCAACAAAAAGCCCTGGAGCAAATTGTTTTTTCTGGAGCTTCTCTTACGTGTGAGAACCTCTCATAGCTTGGTTTGCAAGCTTTTGTGTCGCTGCTTGGTATGTGTCAGCCCAGGGCTGACTTTGCTGTAATTCCTGACCCTCTGGGAGGGAAGATGTCGCTGTGATGGCAACACTCCATCGAACAGTGCCCACTGCTACCAGACACAGAGAATTGCTCTAGGGCCTGAAAGCCATGCTGGTGCTCCTGGCACCTCAGCTTCTACCTCTGCCCAGCATTTCCATCACCAATACAAACAGTGAACAACAACAGTGTGTGTCTGGCAAGGGCTGTTCACTCCCTCCTCCTCTGCAGGCCACCATCTGAAGCTGGTTTACATTATTCACTCCCATCAGTTGCTGCCTCTCTGACTTACTGTTATTCCTATTGCCAGTGGAATAGATGATCCATCAGCAGTGCAACTAGTAGTTTTTCTGAAACAGGAGCCAGGAATCATATGTATGGAGTTTAAGCAGTTGGGGATGCTATGTCAACACCTAGAGACGTGCCATCACCAGAGCTGCAGTGGCTTTGGTGGCACCCTGGGTCCCCTTCTCACCCAGCACTGAGCTCCAAATGGGCCTGTCAGGGACACAGCAGAGCTCTGTGCAGAGCTGAGCTCTGCCAGCTGCGCTGTGCAGGCAACAATAAGATGGATGTAGAGCACATGACTTCAGAAGAACAAACAGCAAAAATAAATAAGAGAGTCTTTCTCTCCCTCCTGTGATGCTGCTTGCAGGTCCTGCCTCAAGGCTGCAAGAAAACAGCTCCCCAAGCAGGGGGCTGCAAAGGCTGAGACATGTTGTGTTATACTCCCCAGCCCAAGTGCACAGGGAATCCTGGGCCTGACTTAGCTCCTTTTCAAAATGACATGTTTATACCCAGTTTACACCACCTTCACTTAGGATCTGATCCAGCATTCCTGAAATAAGCTTGATTCTTTCAATAGCCTTCAGCTCAGCCTGAATCAGCTGCTCCTCTGATTTCTGCTCTTCCTTCTGTTCCTCCCTCCCACTAGTCCCAGCACTTTTCCTTCCCTGACCTAGCCTATCCATCCAGCAACAGCCACCCCATGCCTACTCTCAAACCTTGGGGAATGCCAGCTCATTTGCCTAGTCCGGCTCTGCCCATGCTTGTTTCTCTCCAGACAGAAGAACCCAGCAGATATACCCAGTTTCCTTTCCCAGGCCTCTCTGCTTGATAATATTTCCCTTTTCCACACCCATTGCAGCCACGAGCTGCTTCAGCCGTGTGCTCCCAAGCTCCAGGCCCAGCAAGTCAGCTGGATGTGGCCGTGCAGAGGCACAGCCAGCAGGGAAAGACCTCCCCTGGCATCTGGAACACTCTGGGGTACCACACACCACTGGCAGGTACTTTGCCCTGACTCAGCTCAGCACCATTCCATAGCTCAGCATCCTGCTCCAGCAACCATTTCCAGGGAAGGGGGAGAACCCCAGGACCAGCCCAGGGTCCGAGGGTCTTCTAGAAGCCAGATCTCCTTGTGTGTGCGTGGATATTCTCCCTCTCTGGGAAGCTGCTCTGTGTGGCCTGGAAGGAAATGGGCCAAGGTCCTTACGGTTGTTAAAAATCCCGTGATACTTTTGCGAGGGGGGCGGTGTAAATCAAACCACCGGGCACGAGCTCCCTCGCTCCGGGTAATTTATATTCTGCCTCACTAAGTTCATCTCTGCACTTCCAATGCATGAAGTGATTTTTCACTTCCCCTGTAGTATTTGCTGGCACGGAAAAGCTACTGGGCTCTGTCCCAGAAGTAGCTGCATTTCATCACCGGGTGAACGATCCCTGCGCGCACCGGGCCGGGCCCCCGCGGGCTCCGCTGGCCCCGCGGCTCCGCAGCGGGAGGACTCGGCCCCGCACCCGTCTGGCACCGAGCGCCCGCCCCCGGCCGCCCCCGCCTTATGGTGGGCGCTTGGCCCCGCTCCGAGGGGATGCGCGCAGGGGATGCAGGCGGAGGGGATGGGCAGAGGGTGCGGGAAGGGGGTGCGGGCGGGGGATGAGGGAAGGTGGTGCGGGCAGCCTATGCGGGAAGGATGATGCGGGCAGGGGGTGAGGGCAGGAAGATGCGGGAGGAGGATGCGGGGCAGGGGACGCGGGCAGGGGATGCGAGCGAAGGATGCGGGGAGGGGATGCGAGCGAAGGATGCGGGGAG
>NW_016690208.1:306390-361030 GCF_001604755.1 Lepidothrix coronata
CGGGCAGGGTACAGGCAGGGGTACAGGCAGGGTACAGGCAGGGGTACAGGCAGGGTACAGGCAGGGGTACAGGCAGGGTACAGGCAGGGTACAGGCAGGGTACAGGCAGGGTACAGGCAGGGGTGCGGGCAGGGGCTGCCCCGCTTTCCCGGCGCTCGGTGGAGCCACAGCGCCCCCTCCTGGGGTGCGGCGGCAGCGCCCTCGGGCCGCGCTGGCGCAGCGGGCGCGGGGCGCCGAGCGCGGGGTGTGTTCCCTTCCCGGGGGTCCCTCCCTGACTCCCCATCTCCGAACGCCGCGCCTCGGGGTGCTCTGGGGGCTCTTCACACTCATGTCTGTTCTTCAGCGGTTTGGGTTTTTTTGGAGGGAGGGGGTTACCGATTAATTTTTTCCTGCCTGCTCAGCGTCCCTGCATCAGCTATAAACACCGAGCCCTGGGTGAAGTCTAAAAATCCACATCCATTTCTGGAGGTGGGCAGGAAGCCAGGCGTGGATGTGCCGGTTCTGGAGTCGGTTCCTGCAGTGCTTTCCCGAGCAATGAGCCCGGAGCAGGCGCTGGGGCTCCTGCCTGAGCAAAAATGGGAGGGTTTGGCTTTGAACTATTTCTGTCACACAGACAACAACGATTATTGTCTGCTGGCAGACCCATTCCCACATAGTGTTTAGCACCAGCCTTACCCGTACTTCCAATATAGTAAACAGTGGAGGTGAGGAGGGAACACAGATTCATCCCCCATCATCTCTTTTGAGACACCTTTTACCTATAAGCAAGCCAATTCACCATATGTTCCTCCTCTCCCAAGTTTTAATATACACTTTAGTCGGCCTCATTATATTCCTGTTCTTGGAGGATTGCACAGTATCCTGACTAGGCCCTATGGAAAAAGGGGAAGGGGAGGAAGGTCAGAGGGAGAGGTTAAATACCTCTAAAACCAGTGACATCATCTCCCCCACACATCCTAAGTCATCTCTGATCAAAGGGGCTTGCAAAGGGAGCATCTGTACTGTGAGGATGGGAGGGTTTCGCTCTGAACCAGCATAACACAGAAGTAGAGCCTTGCACTGTGTGTTTTAGCTATGGATGTGTGTGGTTTTGCTCACACACACACTCACACACGTTAAAAACCACGGTAACTCCAGCAGAGCTCTCCCCATACTCCCAGACTCCAGCTCTTATCAGAGAAGGCATGATGGGTATGGAATTGCCGCTGCTCCCCCAGCCATTTCCCTGCTCCCCTGGCTGCTGCTCGTCTGCCTTTCTTTCCAGGAGTGAAATCATTCCTGAGTCCTGGGAACGTGCAAAGAGCAATAAAACAACCGTAGTCACACAGAATGTAGCAGCTTTTCTGCTGAGTCGCAAAGGGCTTTGGAGTCAGACAAACCCCAAATCAATGCCTGGAGCAAACTACAAGGGAGAAGACTACGCTGGAGGAGCAAACCACCTACTGCGAGCCCTGCAAGGAAGACAAGCATGTGTGTGCTCATGTGAACGTCTGAAGGCTTGATTCACATAATAAGAATATCAATGCAGCTATTTCTGTGGATCCAGTCTGTGTGTCTGAGCGTGGGGGAACTGCGGGGCCGCAGAGCTGGAATAGGTGTTTGCATCCATGCGAGAGCGAGCCCGAGATGCTGTGTGTGAGCACGGGGTGGGCTGTGTGAGTTCCCAGCATGTGTTTGGTGTGCTTAGCGTGTACATGCATGAGGGAGACCACGGCTGCTCGTCTGTGCGGTGTGTGGGAGGGAGAGAGTCCGGGTCTGTCTGTCTGTCTGTCGCTCACAAGCAGAGCTGATCAATATTTTTCCTTTATAAGGAATATTTTTAAAAACCTTTCATATTTATTACACCGAACCCACATCTCCTCTTTACTTACTCCCTCCTCCTCTCGCTATCCTCCAAATACTTCTCTACAACTCCTGGGAAAGAGCTTTACTGTCATTAACAAATTATTATTATGCATCCAGATGAGCAGCCAGAGTAAAGCATGAAGGACCTTTCTATCCTGCCTAGTGCAGATGTCAATCACACGGCTAAATTCAGACACCGATTCTGCCAGCGTTTCATCTGCTGCTGGGTTCCCTCCGGGAAGAGGAGACTGCATCCAAGAAGTGACACCCCCTCCCCTTCCCTACTCCCAGGTACCAGCACGGGGGGACTCTCCAACACCAAAACACACACTCACACCTACAACCCTCTTCCGATCGTCTCTGGGGCTTTAGTCCCAGACTTGTGATGGACCTCGGGGATGATGCAATGGCGTGGAGATGCTCCCCGTGCCCCCATTCCCCAAGGACTGGAAAAAGGCAAAGTTATGCTCCAAACCAGCCTCGCGAGCAGCACCGAGAGCTGAGCGGGGGAAACCTATCTCCTGCGCCGTGCGGTGCAGCCCCCCGCCATCGGCGCCCTCCCCCGGCTCTGCCGCTGTCTCCCATCCCCGCTGGAAGTCGAGGCAATCAGCCCGGTGCGGGATTCGAGGCGACAGACTTTCCTTTTTTTCCTCCGCGATTCGCTTGTCACTTGCGCGAGCGGAGCAGCGGATTAAGTGGAGATGACACCATCTCCTTGGGGACGGTCCCCCCCCGCTCCGGGATGTATCGATACTCCGGAATACAGATGGATCGCGGCTGCCTCCCACCCCCACCGCCACCCCCGCCTCTCCGCCAGCCCCGCCGAGCCGGGTGCTGAGCCCCCATCGCGGGGCATCCTCGGCGGGCTGCGCCTTGCCCCAGCACGAACCAGCGCTCCCAGTCTTCCCAGCGCCGGCGGACCCCGGCCCCTCGCTCAGCACCGCGCACGCAGAACCGCTAACGGGGCTGCGGGACTTTTCCATCCATCCCCCGCCGTGCCCAGGGCGGGGGTGCGGGCGGTGCGGGCGGAGGGGCCGCGGGCGCGGTTACACAACGCGGGCAGGACGGGGGAGCCCGGCCCCGGGCACGGGCAGAGCCGCAGCCGCAGCGCAGCGCTCGCCTTTACCTGATGCTTAATGTCCCTCTCTGGCGGAGATCGGGTCGCCCGCGGGTTTTATTCGGCTCGGTAGGAACTTGTGGGAGAGCTTCTCTGTCCAGCTCGCATACTGGGTGCGGGGCTGATGCTGCAGGCGTGAAAATCCTGGGGCTCTAGCAGTCCTTTTCATGCTCAGACAGAAAATCCCCTTCCTTGATCCAGATCGCGGGCATTAAGGGCAGAGGCAAAAAAAAAAAAATAAAAAAAAAAAATTCCTTTTCTCCCCTTCTTCCTTTTCCTTTTTCTTGCCTTTTTTTCCCCCCCCTTCCTGTGCCCCCCCCCTCTCTTCTGCTGCTCAGTTCGTAGCCATCGGGGGAAGGAGCAGAGGCAGCAGGGAGAATGGAGAGGGGGTTAGAAATAAAAATGAAAAAGGCTCCAGGAGGGAAGCGAGAGGCTGGGCTTGCCACAGAGGGAGGGGCTTGGAGCGGGCTGGAGAGGATGAATGGGGAAGAGGAAAGCAGGGAGGAGCCCCAGCCTGGCCATTTTATTCTAAGAAGTGTTTTGTACATAATTAGAGAAGGGGAGGGGCCGGGGGCAAAAAGGAGGGACTTAAGCTCCGGCCAGACGGAGCCTGGGCCGTGGGAAGGGAGGATGAGCCCGGGAAGGGCCGCCGGACGGGGCTGCGGGGGGATCTAAACTTGTCTGCCGAGGGGACATCCGAGGGGATTTGGGGAGGAGGCTGCAGCGGGACCCGTTGCCATTCCAGGCAGCTCTCATCCATTTAATTTTTTTTAATTTTTTTTCTCCCCCCGCACGCCTTCTATTTTCACCTCCCCGGAGCCAGACAGCGCGGGGCTCCATCGGCTGGGGGCGAGGGGAGCAGGATGGTGCCCATCCTGACTCCACATTCGGGGGGTCCCACCCTTCCTTGGGGAGTTGGGGGGGAGCCGTTCCCGCATTCCCGCGGCGCGGATGCGGTTCAGCACCGCGGACAGCGCCGGGCCGGCGGGCGGGGACCGGACGCGGGGGCTCGGGGGGCTCGGGGGGCTCGGGGACCCTCACCGGGGGCTCCACAGCCCCGGCTCGGCAGCGGCTCGGAGGGATGAGCCGAGTGGAGCTTCCCTGGGAGGCAGCGGGCAGAGCTCCCGGTGCCTCCCGGCCCGGCTGGACCCGCCTGGCAAAGTCCGACCGCTGGGCTCGGGGAAGGTTTGGGATGGGGAATGGAGACGGGGATGCCTCAAGGGCATGACCCACCCAGACAGATCTCGGCAGCTCAGCAAAGGCGAGCAGTGTAGGGAGAGCGTTGAACAACGTCGTGATGTGAGGATTCCAGGCAGGGAGCTCCAAGAAAAGTCAGTCACGGCTGGGCTGGGCTGGGCTGGGCTGAGCTGGGCTGGGCTGAGCTGGGCTGGGCTGGGCTGGGCTGACACAGGAAAAAAAAAAATCAGTCACCTCTTGCAGGGTATGTGGGGCAAGGAGGGCACTGGGAGACGCCCTCCTTCCATCCCCCTCTTCTGGCCTGCAAGGACACTCTGTCCTTCTCTCACCCATCCCCTGTGGCTAGGGAACATTGTCTTAAGCTAAATCTTCAGCAAATCTTTCCTAAGCAGAATTAGAAGCTGTTTCGTTAAACTCCAGGCTGCTCTGATAGGGCTGGGGCTTAGCTTATCTCAGTTACAGGGTGCCCAGAGCTCCCCAGTTGTACTTTTCTCCAAGTGACTGTTCAGCCACAAAGCTGAACATCACACTTCCTGCTAAGCCACCCTGAATTCTGTCACACTGGCTCAAATAAAAGGCTGAAAGGGGGATTCTCACAGATTCCCCTGGTACAAGGCTGCAGAGGAAGGGCTTACACCACAGCAGGGAAGATTGAGGGATCAGGCCTTATACAGAACAGATAAACAAGGGCAAAATACTTATTGAAGCAAATAAATGGTGTTTGGAGTTATCACGGGTGTGTTCTTTCATTGGTGCTCTTGGCACTTATCAGAAAGGGAAGAGGAATCCTCCTGTCCTACATAAGGTTGTTTGAAAAGAAAGCAAAGGCTCCATGAACACTCACTGCAGTCAGTGGGATTTGCCAGTTCAGATAATGCAACAATACTGGGTGTCCTTCCTCACTGCACCTGGAAGGGCTGGTGTGATTTGGTCCAGCAGGATCTGGCACCACCCAGCAGGATATTTCCTGTTCCTGTGAAGAGGGAGAGAGAGAAAACAGGTGAGATGATACTCCTCAGGCACCCAAGGGTCTCACAGACCTAGAGAACCACCCATTACTCGAGGGAATGGCATGGAGCTGGGTCAAGGGAAGTTTGGGTTGGATATTACGAAAAGATTCTTCCCCCAGAGGGTGGCTGGGCACTGAACAGGCTCCCCAGGGCAGTGGGCACAGCACCAAGGCAGCCAGACCTCAAGGAGCGTTAGGACAACGCTCTCAGGCACATGGTGGGAGTGTTGGGGTGTCTGTGTAGGGCCAGGAATTGGATTTGATGATCCTTGTGGGTCCCTTCCAACTCAGGATATTCTGTGATTCTTTGATTCTATGATTAATACTCTCTACAAAGTAACACCTTCTTCCAGAAAGCAAAAGACAACAAACTGCTGGGAGAGGTGTCATGCCTGGAAATAAGAATTACTGTCAATACAGCAAACATACAATTAGAGGAAAACATAAAACAAAGCAAGGACAGTAGTTTTCCTTATCATTTTCCCATCTCAAAATGTTTTCCCTCTTCCCCCCCCCCCAGTGCACACAAACACTATTTCTGCCTCTTTCCCAAAAGCTTTTACTGTCTCTGTATCAAAAGCGGATTATTTGGTGCATTGAGTATTCAACATGTTCTCTTACAGTATTGTTGTGTTCAATGAGCTTTGCTCATCTGAATGGACACTCACTGCATAGTCCACTGGTTTAATTTGCTGCTTTGGAAACCTAAGCAGGTTACAGCATATTTAGCTATGTGTCTGTTCTTATGTGTCAAAGATAAGGTTTCTGGATGCCATTTTTAAAAACAAAATTATTTCACTTCAGTAGCTTTCTCTTCTCAGTGGTCTCTTCTTTTTAGTCTTGGATATTTCAACTCACCTTCTCCCTACAATGAACAAAGCCTGGATCTTCACCCCAAATCAGCAAAGCTCCATTGAACAAGAATTTCTATTTCTGATTCCAGAAAGGATTTTTTTTTTTTTGAGCTCTTAACAACCTTAGCATGTCCAACCCTCACTTTTTTCACCCCTCTTTCCACAGATGTCTTAAAAGCAATGTTTAGATTTTTAAACTGTAATATTCTTCCCATGAAGAAAATATAAACTAGTCTATCAGGGAAGGATATGAAGGAGAACAGAAATTCACAACACACATAGTGAGAAGAGAGAGTCTCCTATTTACAAGCACTAGGCAAACAAAAAAAAATATTGTGGTATTGAGGATGAGAAACAGTGATTTGGACTCTCTATTAGAAGTTTAGGAAGAAATCACATGAAAGTCAGACCTAGAAAGCAGAAAAGTGTCCATGTTGTTCACGTAAGAGTTGACACAAAGATGGGCAGAGAGGTTTCCACTGTGCTGTGGGTGTGGATTAACTCCAGCATTCAACTCACCACTGCACAGCTGCCCCCTCACTCCCCTCCAGGGAGATGGGGGAAGAGGAAAGGGCAAAAAAACCCCAAGAAAACTCAGTGGTCAAGAGAAAAATTGTTGGTAACTGAAGCAGGAGAAGCTGACAAAAATAAAACAAAAGAAGTGAGATGAAGGCAATCATCACATCCCTTGGGCAGAGCAACACCCAGCTGGTTCTCAGAGAAAAGATGGCTCACTTAACTAAAATCCCCTATTTTCCCCTTTTTTATTGCTGAGCAAGATGTTTTATGGCATAGAATATCTCTTTGGTTGGCTCAGGTCACCCACCTGGTTGTGTCCCCTCCCAGCCTCTTATCCATCCCCCAGTCAGTGTTCTGGGAGCAGAGGGAGAAACAGAGGAGGTTTTGCTGCTGTGCAAACACTGTCCAGCAATAACTAAATCATCCATGTGTTAACAGCAGTGTTTTGGTCACAAACCTGAAACACAGGATCATATGAGCTGCCATAAAGGAAATTACCTCCATCCCAGACAGGCCAGCACAGAGTTCATTATCTCATGCAGAAGGAGCTGTATGTGCCAGCTGCACACAGTGAATGCTTCACATCTATTTGTGATTCTACAGCAAAACTCCCTTCAGATTCCCAGGAGCTGGTGAAGATATTCAGACTCCACTCTGAGTTCCTCTCATGCTACAGGCAAACTTTTGTTTTCCACATATCCTGTTGTGTTGTCCTCCTTGAGGATGCACAATGTATTCTTGTCAAGGTTTTGCAGACTTCGTTGTTTATTACAGGCTAAAAATGGATTAAACTTGCTTTGTGAGCAATGTATTGATATTCTGGTGCTCTCCCAGTCTCTTGTGAAATATATTTCCTCTTTCTCCTCTGCAAACAATATCCCAGCAAGCAGTGATCTTATTCAGGCTGTGCTTTGTGCTGGCTGCAGAGATATCCAGCTCCCAAACACCAACATATCCATCTGCTGTTGGTATCCCTTCACACATGGGTGGGTGTCCCTGTGTTCTCCAAGCAGGATGGGTCTGTGGCCAGACAAGTACCGGGCTGTTTTGATGGATGGTGGGAAGAAAACTGGGAGTGAGCTCAGGAGGCGAGGAACAAGCAGAGATCGTTTCCATCGCCCCCAAATGCAGAATTAGACATTTAAGTCAAGTCTTAAACAGGGATTGGGGAATGCTAGAACCCCCTGCCAAGCTAAGAAAAAATGTTGCCATATCCCAGCAGGGTGGGAAGAAGAAGTTGGGAATTGTTTGGGTGTTTTTCTGAAAGGAGGTTCTGATATCTGGTTCCTCTGCATTAAACTGAATCATCCTCAATCCAGCTCTAGAAGCCTTAAACTCAGACTCTAAACTCAGTAATCTTTCCAGATAGATGCTTTCCTATCTTTGCACTGTTACTAAATTAACATATCTCAAATTCATATTTTGAGATAAATCCTTTCGAGCCTCAAATTAACAATGGAAGAAATGTCAGCATCAAAATTGAACTTCAGCTGTCCTGGGCACTCACCTTTCAGGACATTTGTTCTGAGTACCAGGAGCTACTGGGGTTGTAGAATGAGATTTTCAGTCTCCTGAGATCCAGTTTTCTGATTAGCTTTCTTGGTATTTTTTTCCTGCTGCTCTGCTTCGTAGCAGATGTCCTGGGCAAAAGAAATAATGATGATTTGCCTTTCATTGAAGTTTAAAATAAGGCAGAGACCACTCTGAGGTCAAATCTGGGAAAATGTAGTGGGCAGAAAGAACGGTGAGAACTGGTTGTTTCCCAGCTCAGAAGATTGTTTCCCAAATGCCATTGATATGACAGTTCCTGGCCAAAGCTGACTGATGTAAATTAATGATTTGGTCCATTGTATTCATGGGGAATTAGAACAGGACAGACAGTTGGCTTCGTGTATTCATCTAAACATTCTCCCCAGTTAACAGAAAAGGGTAATTTTTACTCTACAGGTGTAATCTTCCTGTTATCTTAGACACTGTCTTTGACATGGGAGGAATTTCCTTCTGAAATTGGCTCTCTCTATGTTGACTCTAAAGGGAACCAAATCAGTGCTTAGACTGAATTCCTAATTTTTAGAAGGATGAAACTACACGATTTGAATACCTTCCTTTAGAGCTTGCTGAGGTGCATGGAAGAGCAAGCAAATGAACCCATATCTGCTGATTTTCCCATTTAGTCACAAATCCATCCTCTTTATTAGCAGTCTTTCATATTCACCATTGTTACCATTGTCTGGGACCAAGCAGAAGTCATCAGTATTCATCACCTGCAGTTTAGCTTCCTTCTGAACTTGGACTAAGGCTTTCAAAAGGGAACTGCTTGTAACTCCCAGCCCATCACGAGCTGCACGCTGCACAGAAGGCTTCAAGCCTCACTCTGTCTCTATCTCCAATCACTCAGCACTTCAGACCACTCAAAAAAAAAAAAAATGTTGGCAGATGAAACCCACGTGCAGTCAAATGCAGGGACTGGAATGTTCAGTGGAGCTTTTTTTTTTCCCCTTGTTCCTCACTCCAACATATCTGTGTTCTTGCAACTGTTTCATATCTCTCAGAGCCCCCAAAGTGCTCGTTGCAAAGCAGTTGGCAAAGCAAAGATATATCCTGATATTTGTGAGAAAGAGAGCTCTTAGCTTGACTAACAGGGGTTGCAGGAGGGAGTGGACAGCACTGTTATCCACAGCCTAAACTAGTTCTGAAGCATGTCCATGAGAGTTAGAGGGTCAGGGCTTCTTTTCTGATTTCCCCCAGAGAAGCCAGAGCACACCCAGCAGGGCTGTGCCGAGGTCATAGGGTTGGATGTTACATGGAATAATGGTCCCAGCCACAGCACAAACCCAAGCCATAACATGGACACACATCCCACTGCATGGCTGTTAAATTGATGCTGATCTGTTGTAATCGTCTGGGCAATTGTTTTCAGCTTCTGGAAGGGATGGCTTTGTCTTTTTCTCCCTGGATTATAAACAGTGGCCAAGCCACCTGGCTATTTGCCACACAGCACAGGGGGGAAATTCTCTTTTCTGGAGCCTGAGGGTCCAAATCTCCAGGGTAGGGAGTCCAGCATGTTACAACAGATTCATGCAACCAAAATGTACTATTTCATCAACAGAAGTCTAGGTCAGAATGGACTATCACCATCGTCTTTGGACAAATCGATATACCTGGCAAGTGTTGAAAATAGGAATAAAAAGAATTTATTTTTTTTTTTTTAACCTCTGGGTATCATTTATTATTTATTTGGGAGAAAATTTGAATCACTGAGGAATGACATGTTTTGGAGTGTGCTGTTACTCTGAGATAACTGCACTTTGCCTCAGGTATGCAGTGAGTCACCAGGTTGATAACTGGTGCATTCCAGCACCCTGAGAAGTGGAGCTGTTGTTACCTTACAGTAACCACATGCCTTGAGCAATGTTATTTCTCACCTACAATAGTGACTTTTTATCTTGTTAAGAAAAACTTGATGCCATCGATTTTCAGGAACTATGTTGAAAGGCATATGACTAAGTGCTTTACAAAAACTCCCCGCATAAACACAGCCTCTCAGGCTATGCTGGTTAGTGGTCAGAGCAGGAAAGGACAAATAAAATGCTCAGGAATCTATTTACAGAAACATGGTCAAGTAAACCAAGAAGGAGCCACTGTGTGTGTGCCCTATCCAGGTGTCTAGGACCAAGATTTAGTGTGGAGTGTGAAGCACAGCTGTTTAGATGGAGCTTTTATGCCACTGTTTCCCAAGCAGCATGTGAAAGAGTGAGTATAAAAGCTCCAGTTTGCTTATTTTATTTGGATGCTTCCCAAAGCAAAGACTGCTACTTACTCTGTGTGTGCACATCCCTCCCTGAGCAGCCCTAAGCTCAGCTCCTACCTTTCCATGGGAATGGTGATATTACTAACAAAGAGCTTTGCCTACACATTTCTTCACCTCCTGCTGTCCAGACACACTCTGGTACCAGCGTGTTCCAGCTTTCCATCCCAATCACTCCATTCACTGCAGCTTAAACATTAGGCAGAAATTCAGTCCAGGGGATCCTTAATGTTATTATTTCCCATATTTTCTTCTCTGGGCACCCATTTGCCCCTGGCAGCTCTGAACCAGCCCAGATGTTCTCCCTAGGGCACTGTCAGCTCCAGTGTCCCAGTGCTGTTGCTGCTACAGGAGGCTCATACCCTGAGTTCAGTCTTTCAGAGCTGACATTATTTTTCGGATGCCAGCAATGAATTCTGCACACAGACACTCAAGGCAACTGAAAGGGCTGTGGCTGTCAAGTGTTTCTTTATGTCGTGTTCAATTCTTGTTTTCAAGCTTTTCTTTTGCTTGTGACACCTTCTCCAGAAATAAACATTTCTTTCCCTGCTAGTTATAGATGAGTTCCCTCCAAGCCAGTCAGCACTTAACTCTTCCCGTGTTTCCAGAGGAAAATCATCTCTGGAGGGAGGGATCTATAGGATAAAAGCTGCAGGACCAAGTTGGGACACCTGAGAGCTATTTTTAGCTCTGCTGCTGGATGGCCACAGAGCCTCAAGGGGATCACTTTACTCTTCTTCACTTCTCCTTGCACCTGTGTAACAGAAGCGAGAGCACAAGGATCTAATCCTCTCTTCAGGATTATGGTTGTTTGTACAACTTTTCTCTTGGAAGCCACAGCTGAATAACTGCAGCTTTTTGGCTACACAACAGCATAAAGGGACGATGGTAGCAACACAATGAGGTATTTATGGGAAATGATGCTACTGAGAGCATCGTGGTTTGCACCTCCATCTCCACTGCTGCACTTGCCCACACTGGCAGCAAGGTTAAGCCACCATGGGAATACTAACAGGCTCTTCCAAAGCCTCATTTGGCTTTGGAGATCATCCTGAGTGGAGCTTTGTAGATTATCCTGAGGGAACTTCTAAGAATTTCCTCACAGACCTCAGTAGATGAGATCAAAAGGAAGCAGTAGACACCCTGTTGTTCATGAGAGGGATGTAGCAAGAATATGTTTTAGACAGAACCAGAGGCTTGGATAAAGCAGTTCCAAACCTCAGTTAAATGTCTATAATCTCCAAATCATCCATCCTTACACATGTGTTGACAAAAACTACTCTATAGGGGCAAAGTAATTATTTTTATTCTCTTTCTTTCCTTGCTGCTTCACCAATAGTGGATCAATATTGTCATTAAAGCTCTGAGAATAGGCTCAGTTGGTTAATCTGTGTCTTGAGTGCAACACAGAGAGAAAGGAAAACAAAACCCCCTCAATCATGTAGCTCTTCCACAGCCATCACCAGTCCCTTTGTTTGGGAAAAGGGGCACATCCATGGATGTCTCTCTCTCAAACAACGAGGCACATGGTCCTGGGTTTTCAAAAGGCATCTGGAGACATCTCTCACCAGTGGCAATTTGTAGGTAGGCCAGGTTTAGAGGATGAGCATCCTTTTAAAAGCTGCCTTATTGTGTACTTGGTGCATTCCTTTAACAGGCTTATCCTATCATTAAGTCTTCTAGGGGAGAAGGGAGCCATTGTGGCCATGTAAGACCAGCCTAATTAGCTTTGCTGAGGATTTATTTAACAGGTTTATTCTAACAAGTTTATTCTTTAAACATCTGATAACTGATTTGTTATAACTATTTAATGAGCCTCTGTCCTCCTCTGTTGGGTTTAATTCCTTTTGCTGCTGCTTGGGAAGGTTTTGCATCCACAGAGAAGGCTGATTGTGCCATGTTTGGGCACTGATAAGCTTTATTCTTGTGGCAGATATTCACTTCAGTGTGCTGAAGTAGGTGGATGCACCTGTATTCATGTGAATAGGAACGTGTGGAAGAGGGAAGGTTTTTTGTGCTACATTTCAGTGCAGTGCCTTTCATCCAGCAAGGCCCAAGAAGTCTTACAAACCCTCACATTCAAATCCTGCTTGCTGAAAGCAAAGGTTCCTGTAGGTTTCAAGTGGGTTTCTAATCAGACCCGTGGGCAAAATCCCTAATTGGTGAATCCATGAAATGATAATGGGTTAATTGTGTTCAAGATAACCCCAAATGTGTTCTGGTCCTGCTTATATATCCACAGCACCCTGAGGGTCCCTTGGGTGACGGGGTGAGATGCTTCCTGGACTTCTATAAGAGCATTATGTGGGACACTGGGTTGTTCTGACCCTGATACTGAAGATAATATAAATTCAAACCCTCTGACTGGGCAAAGTATCCTGTTACAGCTTCTTTTCCTGAGGAAGGGTGGTGTATGTCAGAATGTGCACAGAGTCACTCTGCTTTGTATGGCTCCAAACACCTCTATTCTGAAGGCAATTAAACATAAATTTAAATTCACTTTAACAAGGCATGGCTTCTGTATTACTTTAGCAGGTCAGAAAGTCAAGCAAGAGCAATAGAGCATTAATCAGAATTGTCCCACAGACCACTGAAAGAGATTTTACCTCTCCTGGTCCAGTTCTGTAATCTCAGGCTTTGTGTTCTCCCCACAGAAAGAAATATCAGCTTGCTATAGAATAAAAGAAGAGAAGAAAGCATTTATGTTCAGGCCAAAGTATATTATTGTTCTTCAGACTCAAATAATAGAAATTATAATTAATAGTGCACAGATAACGCTCAAATTTCCATCAAATTATGCATTAAATATTATATATATATATACTATTATATATGGCTATAACTAGAAAACACAGTCAGCAGTGTTTGACCCACATTGTTACACTCTGTACCACTTGATTCAGATCTTAGTGGACAGACAAACTCTTCTTTTGATGAGGTTGTTCTCAGTCCCATTCCACCAGGATGTGCCTCAGCTAGAGAGAGCACCATGAACTTGATATCTAGTGGCAGAATTTTGTGTCATCTTTAGAATGTTATTTTGCACAGCAAAGAGAAAGGAAGGTTGAGGGGAAAACCTACACTTTTGCCTCTCACGAGCTGGGAATCAGCTGAAAGAATGAAGTGATGTCTCTGTGGAAAGGGAGGAGGGAGTGTAGGTCTATGTCTGTGTGCACACAGGGAGACAGAAAGCCTCAATCTTCGAGATTTATTTCATAACACATTTAGGATAAGGTGGAAACATTCTTATCTTTTTTGTAGATGAGATCCTGACAGACCGAGGGGACTTATCTGTAAAGTAACATAGAAAAGATGTGTCCAGACATCAAGTTTAACTGTTGCTTCCAAAATATCAACCCCGTTTCCTAACCCCTGGATCAGCCCTCTTCTAATGGAAGCTTTCAGTCCACAGTGCCTCAAATCTCACGATTTCATATCATCAGAAATAAGTGAAGAATTAACTAACCTTGCTTTTTGTATAAAGGAAGTCTGGAGGAGGCCCTGGAGATAACTGGTTGTTCCATTTTTATCACCTCAGCTCTGCCAATGTTTCCTTTGAGGGTCTGCGAGCAAAGGTTCTATTCTACAGTTTAAAGGAAAAGGAAGAACTGAAAAATATTTTCCACTAAAATTTTACTAAAGAGCTCTCAACACAGAGGGAAATATTTCCACCACATGATGTTCCTTCTCAGCACTGCTTGCAAACATACAGTAGCTACAGGATAGAGAGGGATGAACACTCCCGGGTTAAATGTTTTTTCATTCAAAAATGTCAATCTTTTCACACCAAATTTTGCAGGGAAAAAGTTTTTCTTTCAACGAAACATCTCATTCACAGGATTCTACTCACATTAAAAACAAAGACAAAGAAACTTTCAGCCTGGCCCCACAGGATGTGCAGGAGGTCAGAGCCTGGGACTCTGACTGGGGTCTTACTTAGTCCTTGCGTGATTCCCCTGGAGTCTTTGACACAGACAGTGGGATTTCTGTCCCAGCCCTCTCCCCAAGCCCCCAGCAGGGACTGACACCGAGGAATGGCCGTGTTTTACTTCTGGAGCACATCCATATCTGCAGTCACAGCCCCTTTCCCCTGCAGACAACTTATTACAGAAGTGACTTGAGCCAGGACAAGGACCCCCCATCCCCAGCTCACACAGTGCTCTCCAGCTCTGTGACCCAGCTGTGATGATAAAAAGCCATTTCAGTTTTAGCCAGAGCCTGACCTTAGTTATTAACAGTATAGGTTGAGCAGAGACTGTTGATGGAGGATTTCTTTTAACATTCCTGATTGATAAGGAAACCTCATGCCCATGGCTCTCCAGTTTGACTTGGAGTCTATAAGTATAAATCTCTGCCATTAAAAAAAAAAAAAAGCCCTTTCCCCCACTATGGCTCCCCAAATGTCACCATTAATTTAAATCCCTCCACCTGCAGTTTTATGTGACCACAGGACAGTGCCTTTGAGTGGGAAATGATGAGTGTCCGAGCTGACCTCCACAGGCTTGGATCTTATCTATCCATGGCAGCAAGGCCAGCTCCTTCCAATCAGCTCCTGTGTGCAGGGATAATAAAAAAAGATATACCTTCCCTCCCCACCTGTTTAACACAGTTGTTTAATACAGTAATTCTGTGAGAATGTGCATGTTGTGAGTGACTTACTGTTATTGTGTGCATTTAGGGCAGCCTGAAGATTCAAAAACAGAGATAAAAGTTCTATTATCCAAAGGGCCCCTTTGCCCACAGCAATGTTTATGAAAATCATTTTGTCCTCTTGCAATTTGATTTTTTTCTGTTTTATTAAAGTGTAAAGCATTTTGAAAGGAGAGTGGAAATACATTGGCTTGCTAGAGCCACCTCAATCAGATGAGGAGAGGGCATGGGGCAACCTCTCCCGTTTCTCTGCTGCCTTCTGAGAAGAACCATGGTCTTGGAAATAAAGTGGTGGGACTTCAGTGATACAGCTGTTTGCTGCCAGCTGGAGGGAGGGCACCAGAGAGGCTTTAGAAACCAGGCTGGGAAGTGCAGAATTGCTTTGGCAGGTGTTTGAAAACAAGCACCAATTTAAATTATCACAATCCCACTACTCGAGCCACCCCAGTGTGACTCTGAACAGTCACCTGCACTTTTGCCAAGCAGGGGACTGGAAAAAGCTCTTTTTTTTTTTTTCCTTTTCCCCACTCCCTCTGTCTCAGAGAAAGGTCTTTTCTTGTGCTCCAGTTTGTCATTATAACCTCCATATATATGGAGCTTCAGCTTACTGAGGCTCCATAATGTCAAGGTGTTGCCTGTTTGCTTCACTTTGCTTACATGAGAATTGCTTCCTTCATTTGAAAAGAATAAAAAGTAGTCCATTCAGAGCTCCTTGCACCAGCAGAAAAAAGTATGTCTGATTTAGCAAAAGAGAAAGCACACTCCACTGCTGTGAACTGCTTTGTTGTTGACTTTAAAAGCCTTGTACTGTTTAGTCATTATTGTTACTTTTAAGAACAGACTCTTCACTTTAGAATGTTCTGGATCCCAACAACTCTTCCTGCCTTTCAGACACGAAGCTCCTCAGACCAGATATGTCTCTGCTGATGTGTCTGAAGATCCTCAAGTAAAGCACAGCCCTGATCTTTGCAACAGTTCTGAATTCCTCCTATGTTGCAGTTAATGGTAATTTTCCCCTGATTTTTTAGCTGGAGTAATTTCATCTGTTGCCACATGAAACAAGGAGAATGTTCCCAAGGCTTTAATGGGTGTTCTTTCTGCCTTTTCAAGGTTATTCAGAGCAGGAAAAAATATCAATATCAGCCCACCTGGTGTACTGGATCCTGTCAAACCTCCCAGCCTGGGAAGGCTGAGGTAGGCAGGAATGCTCACTAAAGTGTAGGAACAACATTCTTGCCATTACTCTTTTAATTAATGGTTGGTTAATGCTGGATCCCAACTTCTGCATAATTCCTCTGACCACTGCACTTTCAGTAATAGAGTAAAAGAGTTGAAAGGGAAATTACATGTATTTAGGTTAGAAAATAGTATAGACAGCTAGAATATAGAAAATCATGCTAAAAAGAGGATGGTGGTATAGCAGATCTGTTCAGCCTTCAGAAGGGAAAGCTCCAGGAAAAAATCCATGCATTGACACCAGTTCCATGTTGCTCAGTTCAGCATTTAAAAAATTACAGAATTTTCCTCTACAGTCTCTGAGGTACTTTGTGTAAAATACAAAATTAACTTGAACTGAAAAGGATATTTTGACTTCTATTTTCTGATCCTTCCAAATGGTCACAAAAGGTATTTCCTAATGTTTTTTCCTGCTGTGAAAACTGAAAACTTGATTCTTAAAGTAAGTATCTAGAAGACGAATTACCCAAATTATAATATGGCACCTGGATCTGGGTCTTTTTCTGAAAGCAATTGATATTATCAGATTTATAACAACTCACTTAAAATGGTATCAGTGAACATTAGTGATGAAGCCCTTCTTTCCATATTTTGTCAGGATGACTTGTGATAAACCTTGCACTTTTCATCATTTTTCAAATAATACAAATCCACATATTTTCCCTTGGAGGTGTTCCATCCTCCTCTCTGACTCCCTCATCAGGCTCCAGCAACCACTGCTTTCTTGGGGATAGGAATTACCAATATCCTGTGATCTTTAATAAAAATGCCAATTTAAAATGTTGCCAGAGACTCCTTTTGTGATATGCAAACCTTTCACCCAGAGCCAAATCCTAGTGAGGATCTTCTTAACACAAATATGTTCACAAATCTGTGTCACTTCAGCAGAGGGTGAGCAAATTTGTGCTGAGATCCTTCTTAGCATGAGTGTGTTTACAATCCTACGTCATTTCAGTAGTGAGGGAGCCAATTTGTGCCCCCTGAGTTAAAACACGACAAAAAGCCAGGATGACCTGTCAGCTCAGGAAAAAAGGCACTGATAACAAAGGCTGTCCATTAACCCCTGTCCCAGGAAGGTGCAGGTTCCTGGAGAGCCCCCTCCCACATCCCCTACACCTCCCCAGATGCAGGAGAACAATCCAGCCCAACTGGCTTTTCCACCCACCGCATTTCCCGAGCCTTGATTAGATTCTGCAATCACAGATCAATTGATAATTTCATAAACCCTAGTGAGTGGCTGTCAGCACTGCAATCAGCCCAGTGTGATGTGGATGCATTGACCTTCAATCCCCTGCCCAGGAGTGTGTGTCAAAGATAAAATGCCTGTTTGTAATGCCTCCCCCTCCCTCTCTCCCCAGGCTATTGCTCTTTATGGACTGAGTAAGCTTTTGTTTAATTGGTTACAGCAACTGGAGAAATAAATAATATCAATACTCAGCCTGCCCCCAGTGACTCCCAGATGGCTGCAGTGAGGAGGCTTTGCTCTACAGGTGGCCCTCAGGAAAAGTTTGTCAGTCTGCTCCAAGGGAAAACACTCAGACTTTAAGCTACACGGCAGAGGATTGCACTTTCCCTGTGCCTTAGGAATGGGAGTGAGATGAGGATCACGGGAAATATTTTCTCCATGACTTTTCCATCCATACTCTGGAGCTGGCTGCCCTCCCTTCTTCAGTGCCTTGGTCTGCATTATAATGACATGACAAAGACATGAGGCTACTTCCCTTTTCTGTCCTTCTTTTCCCATCTCATCCCACCCCCCTGGACCTACATCCCTCCTTGAACTGAGTATCAATATTAGCCAAGACATGGGGAGAGAGGCAGAGAAGTAAATTACTGACAGCCACTCAGAAAAACTGACCTGAACTCTTCTGAAAGCATCAGCATATTTCTTATCTGCTTCTTATGTTCACCATTTCATCCCAGATAAATGCAGTGATTCCTATTTACTCTGTGTGTGCAACCCCAGTCTTTTTCCCTGCAAGCAGTTTGTTATTCTCAGAGCTTGGTGAAGAATCTACAAGCCACATATAAACTCTTCTGCTGCTGCCAGAGTATCCCATGGATAGATTTTAATTTTCTCAAGCATCTTTGCTGTGCAAACCCATCAGTATCACAACCCAGACTCCCATCCCAGCACATGCTCAGAAATGTTCACAAGCTCATCATCGCTGTGTTGTCACTTAAATCATAAGGTCCTGTTGAAGCTATTTCCCTATTAGCTGATGACTCCCAAGCACTTGTAACTGAGGGCTCATAAAAAGTTTATGCAAGTTTCATGCAACATTGCATTCAGCAAAACACGACCACTCAGCTTCATGTAGCCTGGAAGGTAACACAAGGAGAGCTGGCTACCTGCAAATTCCAGGTGAGCTTCCCAGGAACCTTGTGTTGAACAACTGTTCCACAGCTGCCTCTCTAATCACGAAAAAAGTATGAACCTTTTTGACTTTGGCACAAACGTGGCATGAAGTGTGAAATCAAGCCATGTTGTACACCATTTGGAATGACCAGTCACATGCAGTGTCTAAATAATTAGCGAAATAATTAATAACCTGCCAAATAATTAGCGCACATAATTAGGTATGGACAAAAATGAGAGCTCCTTGAGTGTGCTCCTTGAGTTTGGGTCATGGCAAACAAGATCAGAATGTCAACTAAGCTTTCAGTCCATCATTGCATAACCTGGCTGCTGTGACTCTGGGAAAACCGTTGGAATGCTGGAATGCTGTGGGTCTTAATATTATTGAGATAAAATTACATATCTCTCACTTTTACCACCCCCTGTTGATTAATACTGGGAGCAACTCTCCTCTAACTTCTTTTTATGGCATCTCTGTCCCCAACAACATCAGAAGAGGCAGAATTTACTTTTCTTGAAACCTACTCCAGAAACCAAGTGTGGGCAGCCAGGACCACACAGACAGAGGACAGGCCCCATTGGTTTAATCACAATATTCCCCCTCACACCTCTAGAACCACACCTCAGGCCTGGATTTCCCTAACTGAGTTGTCTTTCTCTGGATGTCTCATCATTCAAGCTGCTTCAAGTGACCCTTCACACCTCACAGCTCCTGTGGGACAGGCCAGAGGGAATTTCTGTGGTGGGAAGGAATGTACTCCCTGAAGAAAATTTTTCAAACATAGAATCACAGAAGGGTTTGGGTTGGAAGGGACCTTAAAGATGGATTTCTTCCAACCCTCTCCATGAGTAGAAATATCTTTTTCTAGACCAGGCTGCTCAAAGCCTCATCCAACCTGGCCTTGAACGCTTCCAGAGGTGAAAGTGTTCAACTTTTGACTTCCTCCCACTCCTGACAGAGTTGCACAAGAAAACACTCCTTCACCACAATGAGAGGAGGCAAAACCAGCAGCACCAGTTATGCACCACAACGCCATAAGAACCCAGAGGGCTCCAAAAGTCAGAGCGTGGCCACCTGGCAGAAGGACATTTGGCAGAGATACCTCACCAAGTGCACTGGACAACCAGGAGCCCCCCAGTGACCCATCCATCACTGGGGGCACAGTAAGCAAATCCCACGTCTCTGGAGAGGAGCGTTCCCGGCAGTTCCAGCACACAGGCAGGTCTCCATCTGTGGTTGTGCTGAGCCAGGGCTCCCCTGGGCGGGAGCGGGGAGGGAGCTTTGGCTGCATTTTCCCCCCCTGGGGCTGCTGTGATATATGAGGTGCAGGTGACACTCGGGTCAAGTGAGCACCTGTTCTCCTGAGGCCTCAGGGGAGTCTTACTAACATGGGAAGAATTTATTTTAACAGCTAGAAACTGGGGGAGATTATCACAGTGCATTCTCTTTCCCTGGGAGTTGTAAACTGCTGGAATTCGCTTCTCCCCTTTGGGATGCTGCAAAGAAACGAGGAGGAAGGGTCTCTCTACAAGGGCAGGAGAAAGGGCTTTATGCCAGAAAGCTGGTGTCTGTGTTAGTTTTAATTTGGATTGCAATAGTCAGGAGATATCCTTAGTTCGCAAACAATAACCCATTTCTCCACCACAGAAGCTGGAGTATAGGGCTGAGTCCATTTTACTTTGCCCAGAAGGTTTGGGATTTTTGTTAAGACAAGGGATGGCTTCCTTACAAAGACCTTTTGGAAAGCAGGGACTAAAACCATTCTTGCATATACACATTGAATGTCTCAGCACATTTGGCTGCTGCAAGGTCAAAATAAAGGATTATTATCCTTGGCAGGTAAGTGAAGAGGTGAAGCCCCTTTTCCTCTTTCATCTGAGCCTACAAAAGTCAGGATCCCAACAGCACTGCCTTCCCAGTCAGTCAATAAAAATACCCCATGCTATGTGGAGAGGTGTAGGAAAGGTCCTGCAGGTCACCAGTCTGGGTTCTGAGGGAAGCTGATGGTATTTCCATAGTTTGTGTAAAAATTAATTGCTTGTCTCATGTCAGCTCCCAGTGACTGGGCAGGTATTGCACAAACCCAGCCCGGGGTCAGCAGCCTTACAAAACATGTCATGTTCTGTTCTTAAGTGATCCTGGAGATGGGAGAAGCCTGTTGGACACCAGCAGTCCCAGGGAAGAGGCTGAAATGGTGTATTTGGTCACATCAGAACACTGCAGAGAATTTCTGATCTCTTTGTAGGAGCGGTGAGAAAGGGAAGCCGGGGGGGGGGAAGTAGAAAATTAATTCTTTCCCCACTTGTCTTTAAAATGTTGATTTTAGCTGTTGTTTGAAAATTACTTTCTTTTGACATTGCCTTAAATGTTGTCTTTTACTCAAAATAGTTTTAAATGGTAAAAAAACTCAACAAAAATCAAAATGAAACACTTTCCCTGACCCTAAATGGGAGTCATTTTGTTGTTCTGGTTGATTTTTTTCTTTTTCCTTTTCAATTTGCTAAGAAAGCTGTTATTCACCAGCCCTGCTGGAATCACTTCTCTTCTCTCACTTCTAGTGCTGGTACTACTGGCATCAATTCAGTAGATGAACAGAGGATTTCAGTCTCCTAAAGCTGCCAATCCTGCACCTTTCAGAAATGCCAACTGCACTTTCTGTGATAGCTCTGAATTACTGTGCTACTGCCTCGGAGCCTGGAAGCCCATGGACAGAGCCAGCAGCAGAATCCAGGCTGGAAAGCCCAAGCAGCTCCATGGGTATCAATCATGTACATCTTGTTTTACACAAGGGTCAGTTGAACACATCCCAGTCTCTCCTGATCCCCAGATGTATGTAAGGATCATAAAAACAGCTCTTCGTCCTCGACAGGAGGACTCAGGAATTGGGCAAAGGACTTGGCTCCACAGGAGAGTGGCTGACCCAGTGACTGAGGGGAGCTTGCAGCAGCACACCCTCCTCTGTGCGCTCAGAGGTGGGGAGAGGGAAGGTGAAATGTTTCTCAGAGTGTGACTTTTGCCAGATGAGCCTCTGCCTTCCCTGCCAAGAGTGCCTGGTTGAAAGGAGCAGCACCTTCATATCACTGTGACTGCTGTTCCTTCAGCAGTGCCACTCTCTTGAAAATGGCTGTTTTCCACTGTGGAAAACAAAGCAATTCCAGTGCCAGAGTCCTCCAGGAAGAGTCACTAAACAGAGGAAAGATGACTTTCTGCCCCGGGGATTCCCTCACCAGCCAGTCAGCACTGATCCCCTGTGGTCCTGACTGGTCAGAAAAAAATCCCTAACACCCTCAAAGCCTTCCCTCAAGTCCATGTGTTCCCCCCACACTCCCATGCACACCCCCAACCATCCCACTGATGCTGAGAAGGGGTGGCTGTGGTAATTAAAAGGTAGCAAAGCTCCTCCTGCATGAATAGGGGACGAGTCAATACAGTTCAATCTGCTGCTGAATTGGCTGCAATCAATTCCTCTTTCTGCCCGTCCAAGGCTGCAGCTGTAAAGTACTCACAGCCTGATCAATGGTGACCTTGAGAGCAATGAAGAGACAAAGCCACGCTGCAAACAGGGGGAGGGATGGAGAGGAGCCTTTGGGGAAGGCAGAAATGAGAGGGAAAGCTGAGCTTAACCTGCTTCCAGAGCAAGGCAGAGGTGCAGCCCAGGCAGCTGGTGTGAGCCAGCAGCAGTTGGCCACCCGTGGGCATGTGCCCTGTTTTATTCAGCCCTGCAGAAGGAGCAGCAATTATTCATCCTGCTGATCGGCTGCATCGTGAGGAGGAGGGGGATTCACCAAGGAGTAGGATGGTTCTTGCCCAAAAGATTTTAGAAACAATACTATGGAGTGATCACTACTCCCTATCCACCATCTCCATCCTGCAGGGAGATCAGACTGAAAAAATTAGAGAATCATAGAATGATTTTTGTTGGAAAGGACCTTAAGGATCATCTGATTCAACCCCCCTTCCATGGGCACAGACACCTTCCACTAGACCGGGTTGCAAGTGAAATGTTTCCCTTTCCATGGCAGGAGGGTTGAAATTAAATGATCTTTAAGGTCCTCAGAAGCTGGTGGTGCCAGACATCCAAGGCATCCCAGTAACTTTGTTTGGCCTTAGGATGAGTCTGTCGACCTCAGGCAGCTCCTGCAAAGTTGTCAGAAGACATAAACCAAGATTGTGTCCTAGCACTTTCCCTTTCTGACCAGCCCCAACCCAATCACCAGCAATGAATTAATAATTAATCAATCACTCCCTGATTTCATTTTCAGCTTGTAAGATGGAAAAAAAAAAAAAAAAAAAGAAATGGGATCTTAAAATAATGCTCTGCAGTGGGCTGTGTCTGTCTCTGGCAAATGCAATTTAACTGCCTTAATGAAATGCTAATTGGTAGAAAATATATATAAAAACCATCCTGAATACTACTCTAATTGAATTTCCTTTTTCCAGACCTACAAAGCAAAATGCTCAGTGGAGAAAGAACAGTAAACAGACTCAAAGACTGTCCTTTTCAAGACGGGGTAAAAATCACAAAGAACTGCACAAGGGTTCACTGGGAATAACACCATTGTTGTTCCTAATTGTGTGTGTGTGATGTGTGCATGTGGCAGAGCTAAATAAAAAATGATGTTTATGAAGAGCTGCTGCTCCTTTGCTGATGGACTGGAGGCGCTGATCCGACAATTAAAGCATCATCTCAGTAATAGCCATAAATAAACAGGCAGCATTAGAACAGACTCGCAATAAAGATGATATTAAAAGTAGAACAAAATGAGAGGCAGCACTGAATGGGGAAGGGTGAAGTGTAAGTCACATTGATCTGCTTTTTCTCACTGAGGGTGAGGAAACAATGAGCTGTCCTTACCAGGGCCCCCCAACACTCACCAAAGCTGCTACAAAGGAAGAGCAGGACAGGCCTCCAACAAGGGGGGACAGGTGTAAAGGGCTTTTAGTCAGAAAAAGTGAAAAAAAGAGTGAAGGGGACACAATCAGGGGATGATCAGACAATTTCTATGGAGGCTTGTGCAGGGAAGTATTGATTTGACAAAATCCCAGCTTCTTGCAGGCCAGGGTCAGCCCTGACCCATCTTCTACAGTTCATAACAGTTTAGAATTGTCAAGTGTGACACTGTCCAAGTGCCAAGTTCCCAATTCCAAGTTGTAATGACTTTTCATACAGAAATGAAAAGAGTTTAGAACACTAGAAGAGCTTAAGGGGAAAAAAACCCAACAAACCCCAAACCACTCAATTCCGAACACAAAACACCAACTGACCTGACACACATACTGGCCATTCCCCACAAATTACTGACCCGGGAGCGCTTCTGAAGTTAAAAGTTCTTATTCTCTTTTGAGAGGAAAAAGGTGCTGATGCTCTGCAAACACTCTCCCCCGACCTGAGAGAGCAGTGCCCTCTCCATAAAGGGCATCCTCGACATTGCCACCGGCAAAGCATCTCCTGACTCTTTAATCTTGCACCAGGTTTCTCAAGCAAGACCCCAGCAGCGTTGGCAGTGTGGGTCCAGTGCTCCACCCAGGCAGCAGGTTCCACGTGCTCCATCAGTATTACTATCTTTAAACCCAGCTTGTCAACACAGCACCTTCCTGGAGACTCTAAATGCCTTCGCAAATAGCCTTTCCAGCTGAGTATAATTACCTTAATTAAAACCCCACCTCATCCTTCTGACTGGAAAGGTTCATGTGTTTGCCTTAATGATCTCGTTAGCAGCAGGAGTGGAAAGTCCTTCAGCTCCTCTGCCAGTGGGCTGAGACCTGGATAGACATGGTCAGGAGAGTCACACAGGTGCCTCTGCTCCTCTGGGGGGGCAGTTTTTGGGCTGAGGGAACAGGGGGGTGACAGAGGTCTCTGTGTTCTCCCTAAGCACCAATAATTTCTGGCTGCTGCTTTCCTCAATGAGACAGGAACCTTCCAAACCTCCAAAAGCTGGATTTGGCCGTGTCCTGATGCCAGGCCAGGGCATGTCTTGGCTGTTGTCTGTGCCTGGCTGGGGACAGAGAGCAAGGTAACAGTGGCCACAAGGCAGCAGAAAATGCCTTTGCTGTGTGGTCTGGAGCAACCAGAGGTGTTTCTTCTATAAACAGCAATTCAGTTTTGCCTCTGCTTTCCACAAAGTCCTTAAAGTTCACAGAAAGCAGAGAACAACCACTTTTGACTTACCTTCTGTCCTCTTCCCATGGCTATATCTATGCAAAGTTAACCCCTCTCTTCCTCCAAGTCTTGCCTCCAGCCTCGTGAAGGACAGAAAAAGGCCTGATTCTATTTACTCTGTGTTAGCTAATATGGCTCATGGGCAGCAGATTATTCTAAAAAGGTCATTTCTGCTCACCATTCCCTAATCCTTATTCCACTGTTGGAGAAAATTTAATTTTCTGAGGAAGGGTACCTCAGCTTCTGGGCTGTAGGCTGTTAGCATGAGGCAGCAGCACAGTCTGGCTTGAGTGGATGTGGGAGATGAGATCCTGGCTGCTTCTTCCTCCTCACTGGGTGTGCAGGCAACCAGCACTGCTTCTGCTTCCTTGCTGCCATGAAAATTGCCTTATTGAATTTTTAAATAAACTGTGCTGGTTGGAATATCTAAAGAGCCTTTGCACAGACCCTGATGGGACTTTTTTTTTTTTTTTTTTTTAAATTAAAAATCTTGGCCTTGGGCAAAATGGAAATGTCTTCAGATTTGCAATCAGTGCTCATGTAACATATCTGAAATGCAGTTTATAAGCTGGTGATTTGATGGGATTTGCTCCTGGGGGCCGTAAGGAATGGATTTGTGGAATCTCGGAGCCCAGGGTGGCATGACACAAATTGCTCCCAATGACCATTACAAGGCACGAGGGGAGAATGGGAAAGAGCAAGAAAAGAACAATCCAGTTCTAATCACAAGGGAGTGACATTGTCCTCTCCTGCCAATCTCTTCCTCATCTTTGTGTTTAACCCACCAAGGTGTCCACTCTGTTCCCAAGTGGAAAACTACTCTGAGCCCCAAGAACATCCATCCCTGTGCACCATCCACCTGATAGAGGTGGGAAATTAGTAACTAAACACCTGCTGCTAAATGCTGAATAGAAACTGTCACAGAGAACCTGGTGAGGAGAAAAAGGCTTGAACTTTGTCCTGAGGCAGCTCTCCCCAGTCACTGAGCTGGATCATCTCATTAGCTGAGGTCAGAGGGAAACCCTCCTGGAGGAAGGTCTGGGGAATGGGGGAAAGTAGTGAGAAAAATACCTGGCCTGGTCGTTCCTCTCTCAAGGATACAACTCCAGTGGCTATGCTAGGGGTTAAATAGATGACCAAGTGACTAATTACGCTTGGGTTAAACAGATAACACCAGAGGAAGGAGTCACTAAGTGAAGACAGGACTGTGTGTTGGGCAGATGAGGGGAGGAGGTGATCAGAGAGGTGCAGGGAGGCCAGAGCTGTGCAGGAGAAGTGGATGATTGAGGTAATTTGCTGAGGCCTCGTCCAGAGCATGCAAAGGTAGGTGGTGCAGAGGTTCCTCAGTCGTGGCTCGTGCAAGGCTGGGAAAGCCATACACCATTGTGAAGGGATGGGTTGGAATCAGACACTTCTGTGGTATCAGCTCTGGGATGGAGCCCCCTGACTGCAGTTCCTCCTCTGCACCTCCACACCAGGCACAGTCCCCTCCTTATCCTGGTGGGATCATCTCACATGGAGGAGACATCCACCATCCCCAGGGGCCACAGAGGTCCCAAGTCCTGGAGCACTTGGGAATCACACCAGGCCACAAAGAGGCTGTTGCCCTCACAGCCTGTAATTCAGACTCAAATCACCTTATTATTTTTCTCAGCATGGCTAATCCAAAGGCACCACTGATCTCTCCCAGCCCACACCAGTTCAGCACCAGCCTTCTTCCCTCATTCCCATCATGTCATCAGGTACTGAACCCCGACTTCCCAGAAAGCAACTTGCTGATGGAGAGTAGAGAATAAATATTTTATTTTCCTTTGCTTCTGCATGTGACCTTTGCTTCTGCTTTATTAAACTGCCTTCACCTTGACCCATGAGTTTTTTGCATCTTATTTTTCCCCCTTCTCCACCCTGCTGATGAGGGAAGTGATCGAGTGGGTTGGTGGGCACTTGTTCAGCCAAGGTCAGCTCACCACAAAGAGCAGAAGAAGCAAACCAAGTAGGTTAATGTGTCTTCTGGAGGTGGTGAAGTCTCCATGTCTGTCTCAAAGGGTTTGCAGCCTCAAGGCGAAGTCATTTCTTCACAGCTGAGTTTTGCCTCGGGCTGATGTTGCATCCTGAGATGAAGCAGAAGGAGGGACAGGCTCATGGGCAGATTGTGCAATTCTGGGGAGGTCAAAAGTATAGGAGTGTGGGGGAATCAGAGCTGAGCTGTAGGGCAGGGAGAGGAATGTGCTGGAGGGCTCAGAAGTTGCACAGTGCTCTGGGAAGAGGAGCAGGTTGGAGCAGAGCCGGGCTCCACGGTTTGGGACAGGCCTGGGAAACATTGTTTTTTTGCTCTGCCTCTCCCCCAAAATGGTAAATGATGCTTATCCATCATTATTATGTCACTGTGCAGGGAGATGGCCCAAGGGCTCTGCTGAGGACAGCAGGCTGATGCATAAAGAGGCACCCAAAGATGAGCTCACTTCTTTCACATGGAAAAGGAGTGGGTAAAATCTTTGAATCTCTGGAGACAAACAATTCTGAGTCTTGGTAGCTTGAAACTCCAGTTTTCAGCATTCATCATTCTTGTAAATACAACTGACTTCATCTCACACTGCCAAGAGCTGTTTCAGGGCAGTTCATGCCTCTCTATGACATGTCCTTAGGAAATATTTGGTTTCTTGGTTGAATCCAGAAGCAGGTTGTGTCTGATTGGCAACCCAGTGGCAAAATCACTTGTGACCCATTTAAAGATACACGCAAACTGATTAATCCCTTTACCTCATAATAAAATTGCCTTAAACCTTCAACATCACAAAGGGACAAGATCCCTTCACCCTGTGGCTGCAGGACTGTCCTGAAGTTCAACCCCATGAGATGCTGCCTGGCAGACACCTCTCTGACTTCCATGAGGAGTAAGGTATCCACCAACAGGCTGGAGAGGACTTTTTCTGGAGGGAGGAAAAGAGCAAAGGTAAATATGTGAGACTATTGGAGGGCTTCATCATCCTCCTGTCTAGAAGATATCTCTCCATTGACTCTATTTAAAGTCAGCCTCAGGCTTGTGGGCTTGGAGAGCTTTTAGCAGATGAAAGAACTCACTCATCAGGCAGAGGTTTTTTGATTATTTTTTTTTTCTCTCCCCGGCTCTCCCAGGTCTGTTTTAAAGCCATTTCAGCAATTGTTGAAAACTGTCAGATGCCTTTGACAGATCAGTCCTTTCACGTGGAATTTGCATGGCCTGTTGGCCAATCAAAATGCAAATTGGGGCTACATTCAAAACACAAGCCCCCAATTTGTCTTCAAAAAGGCTGCTGGAAAGTCATGAAAGCAATTTAGCTGTTCCTGGGACTGCACCTTCTCTGCAGCCTTTAGTTCTGGCAAAGCTGCTGGATTTGGGAATGTGTGTGCGTGTCAGGGTGTGTGTCTGTGTGCTACAGGCGTTGTTTCCAAGCTCTTGGGGGTATAAATCTTCCCCTCTGACTGAGTGAGATTTATGGCTCAGCCACGGGGCTCCCGGCACCTCCCGGCACCTCCCAGCACAGCGTTGCTCCTTGGGATCGGGACAGTCTCTGGGAAGGGCTTTGGGAAGAGGGATGGACACTCTCAGACTCTCCTGCCCTGCTTCCCTTCTCTTCCTTTTCCAGATGGCATCGTGGTTTGGTGGCAGAGCAGAGGCCTGTGCCAGCAGCTCACACTGTGGCAATAATGAGAGCCATTTAATGAGGGCTGAGTCAACAAGAAAGGGCTTCCCTTTCAACAAATAAACACTGTTACTCCTTCGCCTTGTTTTTCCCACCAGGAGCTTTCTGCTGAGGGAAATGGCCAGCTCGACATCACAACAGATGAGCATCTCTGGTTTAACTCTGGGTTAGGTACAGCTGGCATCATGGTGACACTGGCTTTTCCTGCCCCTCAGACTGGTCAGCTGGGCTGCCTCTGAGCCCTGCTCCCAGCCAGAGAACCCAGTCTGAGCCTCTTTAACTGGTTTTCTTTATTTTTCCGGTAGAAAACTATTTTTTTTTCCGCTCCTTTTAACTTTCTGAGGGAAAAGTTCTACTTTGTCTGAAAATAATTCATCTCCCCTGAAAATACCCCCTCCCCTCGTAATAGTCCTTCACTTCTGATTTAAAGCCACCTTGCAAAGGTGGTGTGAGGGGATTTGTTTTTAATGAGAACTAGAAATGCTGTACACAAGACAAAAAGCCTGACCAGCCCATTCTTTAGCTGGAAATGTCATTGTTTCATGCAGACTCATGCATAAAAATTTACCTATATTCTTCTTAAATGGGTCTGGGGGAAAAAGGCCCAGTCATCTGTTATCTACCCATGGAGTTATCTATTTCTATCAGTTATAGCAGTTGTACTGAACCCACTGTCATCCCATTATGAACCATTTCTTACCCCCGCAGTCCCAGACCTGGGAATCTGCAGATTCTGCCACACAGGAAGCTTCCTGGCATTACTCAAAGCTGGAAACAATCTTCCAGTGAACTGAGTTCACTCCAAAGAAAATTCATTCACACTTATCAAATTTGGTTAATAAAATAAAATGGGTAGTGCAAGATTATTTGGAGTGATTTTTAAGTGTTCCTCCTCTGCAAATGAATAGTTTTATGTCCCCCTCCTTCCTTTAAGGCCTGGATTCTCCCTTTCCCTGCAGTCTGCCTCTTGTCTGGCTCACCGAGGCAGCCAGATGGTGTAATTTGCAGGTACCTCCACAGCACTCACTTGTCTGACATGCCTGAACTGATTGAAACATGCACAGAAACATTTGAAACCTCACTGAAGTG
This sequence comes from Lepidothrix coronata, assembly GCF_001604755.1. NCBI lineage: Eukaryota > Metazoa > Chordata > Aves > Passeriformes > Pipridae > Lepidothrix > Lepidothrix coronata. The sequence goes on from NW_016690208.1 coordinate 335,918, forward strand.
GTCTGGATAAAGCCCTGGAATGTGATAGATCTGGGAGAGGGACCAGGTATGTTCAGTGCTGAAGACTGCACAGCACAAGAATCCATGGGAAGGAGTTTGTGCCTGCACATGTGGGCATGGGGATGTCACTGAGTGTGTGTGATGGCTGTGGATCTTCACAGGACCACTTGGCAGGAAATAAATACAGTCTGGTTGCCCCTGCAACATCTCTCCCTGCATTTGCATGTAGGTGTGTGTACCAGCAAGTGTATGATTCTGTGATTCTGTTCATGACTCCCCCCTTCCTGTGTGTCTCCCCACTGTGCGTATGTGATTGTTGTACATGGATCTCATCACATCACAGAATCACAGGATGGTTTGAGTTGGAAGAGACTTTGAAAATCATCTCGTTCCAACCCCTCTACTATGGGCAGGGACACCTTCCACTATCCCAGGTCACTCCAAACCCCATCCAACCTGGCCTTGGACACTTCCAGGGATGGGGCAGCCACAGCTTCTCTGGGCAACCTGTGCCAGGGCCTCACCACTCTCACAACAAAGAATATTTTGGAAGTATTTTCTCTCTTCTTGTGCCTCTCCTTCTTTAGGAGTGTGTTTTCAGATGTCACACAGCTCTAAAGGTAAAGGGGTCAGTGTGCTGGGTCAGCACTGAAGAGACTGGGACCAGTGGCTGATGAGGTTTCTGGGAAGAGCTGCAGAAGAGTCTGGGAGTGAAGCTTGGTGGAGACACTTATGAAGAGCAGGTTGTCGAGAACTGGTCTAAAATGCCCCTTAACATGAGGACAGTTGGCCCTCAATATCTGTTTCAATACTTTCCAGGGATAGACATCTCCTGCCACTTAATAAAGCCTCCCTTGAAAATACATCTATGAACAACAATATCTTTGTAGTCAGGGATTTCAGAAAATAGACAACAGAATTGAATAAGGCACGAATTTAAATATGATAAGAAGAAAAAAAAATTGCATTTTATTGCTGAACTGAAAAAAAGATCAAAACATGAAGCCTTCAGCTGGGACAGGAGGAGCTGAGGAATGGGACAAGAGGTGGGGAAAGAGAAGTGCCCTGTTGTGCTGGTACCCTGTCAGCACTTTACAAGAAGGAGCTCCATCTTTCTTTCTTACATGGCCTGACAGCTTTTCAGAAGAGATTTATACAGGGACAGATCGGAATATCTGTCATAGCAAACCACCATGATCAAGAGAAATGAGGCACTGGGAGGCTCTGAGCTGGGACCTCACACTGCTCGGGGCAGGGGAGAGGGTGTTCAGGAGAGGGCACAGCCCTGGGTGCTGCTCAGCACCCCAGACTGGAGGGTCCCTGGGCTGCACCAGTAACAGGGCAAGTGCTGTGGGATTTTTCTGGCTGTGTACAGGTATGCAGAGCTCACAGCTCTGTGTCCCTGCAGGCTGGAGAGCCTCCCTTTATGATCAAAGCAGAGAACCTGTCACTCCTAGGGCCCAATTCATCTCCTTCTAAGGCAGACGCCTGAAACAAGTCAGATGAATTGTGCTGTGGAATTGCTTGTTTCTCTTTCCCGGCTCCAAGGGGAGTCCAGACAGAGAGCTGGGCTGGAGAGAGCTGGGCTGGAGCTGCTGAAAGTACAAAGAGACAAATCAGAGAATCACAGAATGGTTTGGGCTGGAAGGGACCTTAAAACCATCCAGTTCCAAGCCCCGTGCCATGGGTAGGGACACCTCCAACTACATCAGGTTGCTCAAATCCCAGCCCTAATGTGCAGATGGGACATCCCACAGTGTCTGCCCTCATCCCTGTGAGCCCACTGCTGGCTCCATCCCCACAGAATCCCCCAGCTGCTCTGCTCCAGGAGCAGCAGATCTCACATCTCTTAGGAATCAGGTGGTGGAAAGGTCTGCAAAGGGCTGGGATATAACCGTGTATGAAGAGTCTTAGACAAGCTCAGGGCAACCACGCTTGGAATTTTTTGCCCAAAGGTTTAAAAGAAGTCAGGGGACCTATCACCATTTGCACGGGGCAGCAGGTCTGCTTGGCTGGGCCCTGAGCCACTGTGCTGCGACAAAGCCACGGGAGCATCTCCCAAGGACAGAGGTCGCTGGCTGGAGAACAGCAGCGTATTAACATGGAAATGACAGCAATCCATGTCAGAGCACGGTGCCCGTGTAAATCTTTCTTAGGCTATTAGCAGCTCGTGGAACAGCTCCTCAGATGTGGGACACTCATTTGCAGGCACCGGGTGACTGGTTCGCAGCCTCCCCGCGTTCCCAGGCTCATGGAGCAGATCTGCCGCGCCGAATAACCGGGAGGAAAAAAGAGGGGGGAAAAAAAAGCAGCTTGCGGTTCAGACCCCTGCTCTCTCAGTGAAGCTCCTCTGGCCCCCAGCTGTGGTGTAAATTGAGATTCCACATGACTGCTGCTCCCTGCTTTCACTGCTCGTTGGGTGCAATTTACTTGTCTCATCCGATTTACGCCGTGCACTCAGGTTTGGAGCATAAATATCCGAGCTCATATAACTATGAGAGCATCCTCTGTCTCCCGTCTCTCACACTGGCTCAGACTCATCACGTTCAGAGGAAGTGATTTTAATTTCAATGATCTTCTTTTTCTCACCCAAAGCCCCGCTGATTTCTGTGCTGAGGTCTCCAAACCACACCAGTCGAGTTTTCCTTTGGATTTCATTTTATCCTTTGATTTGAAGGGTTTAAGTGTGAATTAAGTGATACCTTGCCTTTGAGCACAGGCTCCCTTCCTAGGGGTGAATTTTAGCCTAAATGAACAGTGTGTGTGTGTGTGCATTAGGAATGCACTCCCAAAGCATGAATAAATGTTCTCAAGGAGACCCTTAACAACACACAATCTTCCAAGCAACAGGTTGCTTTACTAGGATTAACAACCTGGAGGAGAAGGATTAATATAATTGCTCCTCCTAATCGGAGCTGTGGAAAATAATTACAATGAAGTTAAATAAAACGTTTGAAAACTGTTATGGATTTAGGGGTGGTATTTAATTTTAATTTTTTTTTTTAGCTTTTAAATTTATTTATTTTTTCAAATCTCCCAGGAAGTTCCCTGATGTCAAAGAGGATGTGCAAGCATTCATCTTCCCCTCCCTCTTTTTCAGAAAGCTTTTTAAGCTCAAGTCAAACAACAGGGTAATTTTAGAGAGCAACACCCCAGTTGACCTTCCCCCATCTCTGTTTCCATAAGAATAGAAGAAGTTTTGTCAGATGAAAGGGAAAACCCACCTAACCCAGAACTGTAAGTTCAATAGTGGTCAAAAATTGCCACTAGGAAAGGTTGTGCAAACAGGGCAAGCACATGGCACTATTTCTCTCCCAGTCTTTCTCAGCCTCCAGTGATCAGCAGCTCAGGGACTGCCGGAGGCAGAGGTGTTATCTTCCACTTTAATGCCCTTGATGGATTTTTTTCTTCCATGAAGTATCTAACAGCTTCACAAAATGCATAGTTAAGCTGTAAAACTCTGCTTTTTTTTGCTTCTTTTTTTTTTTTTTTTGTGAATGCCAGAAGTTTACATGGGTTCAAAAAGTAAAGTGTGAAACCACATTACATTTCCACCTTCTGGATGTGCTATCAAGCAAACACACCTTGACAGGGAAATCTCTTCCCAGGAGACATCGTGACTTTGATATGTTCTTTTTTTTTTTTTTTTTTTAAATCCATTCCTGGAATAAACGTGTTCCACAGCAAATCTTGCAAGGAAAGTGTTTTCCTGCAATCAGCAGCCCTGCTTGCAGCACTTTTCCAACCCATCTGCAAGAGGACTGTACCTGATCAGATCAGATGTACTACAAGGTGTTTGTTCTGCTGCCCAGAAGTGGAACATCAGGAGCCACTGGACTGTGACCAGTTGAATAATTTTGAACAAATACATGGAAATAAACATAATCATCCTTATCACATTAATCACAGTCTCACAGGAAACCTTCACCTGGATTTTAGTGAATTCAGAGCCAGTTTGTTCATTACCCCTGATTCCCTGGTGATCCTGGGCAGCTGGAGCAGAATCCACCCTCCTGTAAGAGCCAGTGCAAAGCCAGAGCATCCCCTGAATGCCACTGGCACGGATCTGCCCTCTGTGCTCTTTGCATGTGCCCTCTCCAAGGTGATGTGGCAAGGTCCTGTAGGATCTGAGCAGCCAGACACCTCCCAGGCCAACCAAAACCACCAAATCCCTGGATTTTAAGCCTTTTCCACCTTACAGGTGTTTTTCTTCCCTGTCAGGCTGCCAAGACCCTCAGCAGGTTACACAGGCACCGAGGAATAACCCCTTCCCTTACGTAGGGAGGTTTTTAACTCCCTCCAAACCTCCTCACTCCAGGGAACTTGTTTTAACTCCTGCTTTTCCCAGAGCAGGAACAGCACCGGGAAGTGCAGCCTGCTGGCTTCAAGAGGGAGAGTGAGCCCTCACTTATGCTGTGAGCACCACGGGCTCTTTAAAGCCTTCCCGGTGCCAGGCTTAGTCTCTCTCTTTCCTTCCTCACTTTTGTGCACGTTTTCCAAGAGTCTGAACTGCTTTTGAAGCTGAACCTGTTAGAAATCTCTCCAGGTCAGATCCCCGTTGCTGTTTGGAGCTGACTGGGCACTCTCCCCCTGCTGCAATCCATCCTTCCCTTCCCTTCCAGCCCCACCACATATTTCAGATACCTTCAGATCCCCATAAACAGCCCTTCTGCAGAAGGAGCTGGAACCTTTTCAGCCTTGGCTGGGCTGGGAAGAGACAGAGATGCCCCCTCAGGCAGAGTGAAAAGGGCCCAACCAACACTGTGATGACAGCACAGTAAAATTCCCTGGGCTCTAAATATTTTATCTTCATAAAATAAACATAGATCTTCTCGTCATGAAATATACATTAAAAAATGTTTAAACATGTTAATTATTAAACCAATATTGATTCATATTGGATGAAGCATTAACGGGTGGAGTTTGGAGGAGGAAAATTGGCAAATGTATTTAATGTCGAAAGAGCACTTGCCACATATCAATATTCATCAGGTCTAACCACTAATAATCATAAAAGTGACAGGCCAGATTTATGGCTCCTCTGCATGAAGGCAAGTCTGTGCAAAGGGACAAACTGAAATATTAAGATGGGAGGCACAAAAATTCAATTTTTTCCCCCCCCCCAGCTCATCATTGTGATTTTATGGATAAACTGAGGATTCGTGTATAAGGGTCTGAGCAAACAGTGGGAAGACTCTTGTGAGTTTATTTCAGAGCAGGTTATCAGCAGGATATAATCATCAGCTCATGATGAGGGTAAGGCTGCCTCCTGATACAGGTGCCATCACAGTGCACAAGGAGTTAACTCTTGCTCCTGTGCCCTCTCTTTGGACATTTATTCAAAGCATCTTAAATGGATTTTCTGAAAGTGGGAGAGAGGGAAATGCATCATGTGCCACCTTTAGCATTTGCAGGGTTGAAGGTGAAGCCTGAGTTGGGGAGTTTTATGGTGCAAGTCAGTTATTTTGATTTGGGGTTGTAAATATTTCCCCCAGAGGAGAATGCCTTGCTCACTGTGTCTGCAGGAATTCTTTTGCAGCGTTTTTTTTTCCACTGCAAGCTCTATAATATGTTGGCATCACAGAGCAGACAGAGAAGAAAGGTACCGGGGACTGAAATTTCCAATAATATGGGACACCTGCCAAAGGTCCTTAATTTGGTTTGGTTTTAAATGTCCATCAAAACCACTCAAGGAGGAGGAATCCTGATGTAAATACAGTCTCAGGACATTCCTGGCACTGTTGACTGGGTCTGGCTTTTATTTCCCTCCCCTCCTAGAATTTTTTTCCCCTGATTTACTTCAATGTGACCAGGTATACCAAGACCTGATTCCTCAATCTACAATACTGTGGGACTATGTGAATTTAACAGCATTTTTGCAATATGTGGACCCTGAAAGAACTGCAGAATTGCAGAGAGTTCATTATATTTAAAACATTTTCTGGAGAAGAGTGTCTCCTTTTTTGGTCTTCAAACAAAAAAAGCACAACGAGGTTCAGTCACTGTGTTCAAGGAGTCCAGTTTAAATTTGTTCAGTCTACAAATCAAAAAAGAAATTTGTTTTCTTAACAGCCTCCTCTGCAAACTCAGTATGGTACCAGAGAGTTACCAGGTGCTCTCTGCCTTGAATGCCAAATTAATTTAATACTTTTTATTGCCGTGTCGCTTTGCAGGACTAGTACAAGTTACAAGCAGAAAATTCGTAGAAACCTTTTCTTCTGAGGTGAAGGGGAGGGTCATACAACCACTAATGGACGAAGTCATGCCAAGGAAACTTAAATAATTTGGTTTTCCCTTTGCTGGAACTTGGGCTCAATGTCAGGGCTGGTACCTGACTGAGTTGTTGGTTAATTTACTGCAGATACCAAAGTGTGAAAGGTGGTGCACAGAAAATAAGGGTGAGGGGGAAATATCAGATTAACCACTCCACTGACCTAAACCAGGCCTGGAAACAGGGATCTTTAGTTCTTTTAGGTCCTCTCCTTTACCCACCAGCCCTTCTTGCCTTCAGAATAGATTTGGAATTCCTTTTTTTCTCACTGCAGAATATATGCCAGTACAACAGCAAATGTCAGACTTTTTCTTTGGGACAACACATCCAAAGGCCAAAACCTTTAACATCTGGCAGCTGTAGTTTTCTGTTGAACAACAGCTTTACTGTCAGTATTTATCCACTGGAGAAATGTTTCTGAGCTTATGCATGGAGATGATACACTAAATTGTCTATTTAATTTCCACTTACTGTGAGATTCAGCATACATTAAATAATATTTGACCATTAAAAGCATGTTTATGGACTCTAATATTGCTATCAGTGATATGTGACTAATACACAGCAAAGTGCATTTTGTCATGATCGGTTGATTTTCCAGTAATTTGTCATTTGTTAATCTGGGCGTTCTCTTACACCTTATCCTAATGCAGCTCCATAAGATGTGCCTATAGGGAATCCTGTGCCTTGTACAACAATATCCTTGCATAAAACTCATCCTGAGTGGGGTGATCCACCCATGGGATGGTCTGTGACACAAATCACCTGAGTGTCACTGGGGTCAGTGGAAGCATCTGGAGAGCAAGGGAGATTCAGAGTGGGAAGGTCATTCATGTCTGCAGTGTCCAGCTGGAAAACTGGACATACCTCAGTCACAGAAAAGCTAAGTTTTAGCTTTAAATTAAAGCTACAATTAACTTTTATAAGGTGCACTATTGGCCTGATCTCCTAACAAAATCATGCTTTGTGTTTCAATGTGCAAAGGTGTGAGAATACCTTTATCAGTCTACCCCACCACAGAATCCCTTCTGAAAGCTTTTGTGCTGATTGACTGTCCTTAATCAAATGTGATAAAGAGATTAACAGCCCCAAAAATAAGTTTCACGAAGAAGCTGATTCTGTTGGAGTTCCTAATTAACTACACACCCAGGGATTCGAACACAGGATACATATTCATGGAAAGCAAGCTTCATTTCCATGGAGCACAGAAGTAGCTGGCATCTTGATGGGATGTTCTCCCACTGGAAAACATCCATTTGTCAAAATCAAAATGTGCTACAGGAACAAACTGGGATTTGAATAAAATTTCAATTGAAACAGAATGGTGATAATAGAATATTTGGGGGTTTTCAGTCTTAAAGAATATTATTCCCCTTAATATACTTCTCAAAAGCCAAACAATAACAACTAACAAACAGGTGTGGATGTTGGTGATTCATAAATATTTTGCAGAATTTTCTCATCATAGGTTGTTGGAAAATCACTTGGAGTTTTAGGGGAAAAAAAAGTTCAAAAACTAGAATATGTATTGGGAGAGAACTTCCAAATTTTGACCAGAGCATTAACACTCAGGCAGAAAGCAGAGCCAGGTGCTGCTGCTCTCCTTGCCTTTGTCTTTGGCTACCTAATGCTCCTGTCCCATGGCCAAGCTGTTTGTGCCTTGGTTACCAACAGCAGCAATCTCCCTCTAGCTACCAGGACGAGACCTCTCTTGCTTTCCAGTGCTCCTCCTCAACCCCCTCCTGGATGTCATTGCAGCTACTTGAGCATTTGCTGTCTCAGATCAGGGCATTATCTCATCCAGGAAAACCAAACTGGCTGTCTCTGTGACCTGCACATCAGCAAAGATGCTCTGGGGTCATGGGGAATGTTCAGAGAGGGTGTTCGGTGCTGGGGAAGCCCAAGCCATCCACCTTGGACTGTTGTTTAGGGATTATGTGATGAAACTGGTCACTGGTGTACAACAAATTAAGGGTTAGGCTTGTTCAGATTAGGTTTATCCAGAGGACTGGGATGTCCATGACTCAGCTTCCTCTGGCTGCCCAGTTTGGTGGTGGTAACTCCTTTTGTGTGGTCTCCCTGGTGAGACTCTGGACAGCTAAAAAGCACAGTATAGACCAGATAAACTGTGTCAGAGCCCGGGCAGCAGTGAACCCGGGCTGGAATCACTAGATCCTGCAAAAATGAGCCCTAACAGGCACCATTTGGAATGCTCACTGATGAACTGGGAAATAATGACACGGGACACGCTTTGCAAATGCATTTCCCTCCTGGGCCTGAGAGCAGCCACATCGTGCCAGGAGCAATTAGGAGGTCACAGAAATGCTGTCACTGATGGCTTTCTGGCTGCCTTTGGAAAATGTTCTCAACACATAGTTAATAAGTAGCTTTCTTTGATACCACTTTGATAGTTAGGGACAGCAGGAGGAAAACAAGCAGAAGACCCAGCTCGGTGCTATTATTCCTTTTAACTTTGCGTAGCAAATGATTCTGAAGTGCTCAACACAATAACTCCCCCTTTTAAGCATAGGTTTTTCCACTCCTCTTCCTTTGCTAGGGTCTAATTTTAAGGGAGCACTTTGGGATTTTAATAACGGAATTATACACTTTGCCCACAGGTCTTTAATCTCTCGATGTTTATCCCATCAGTTGCGTCTCTGGCGAGCCTTTATCCTCAGATGTTTGTCTATTAAATTAACAGTATTTCAGAAGAAGAGGAGCCATTTGCAAGCAGTAAATCACAAGGCAGTAGCATCCACTTAGTCCTCTTGCTGTTACATCACTCAGGATATTATACACTGTTCTATATACTCAGTATATCACCGAGTTCTTCATCTTCCCTGCCACCCCCGCCCTCCTCCTCCACGCTGTCTGCAAAATGCACAACCCTCTCCGAGGCAGGAAAATCAAAAGAGAAGGAGACAGATGAGATCCGTGCAGGCAGAGAACTGGGGAGGTTTGGAGGGTTTGGATGGCACTGCTGGATTTTGGCTGGGTTGCCTACAGAGGAGAGGGTAGAGCAGAGTGAGTATCTCAAAGTGTGCCAAGAGCAGTGACTAACAGTGCCCAGCGAAGATCAGAGGGAACGCAGCAAACGTGGGGCTTCCCACCTACTGCTGGAGTGCAACCACTCCAGGGTGGAGGCAGCCCACGCTGAACAATGCATGGAGAAGTTCCTTGGTGCTGCATGACCAGAAAGAGACGGATAAATGATACAGTGAAGGAAGAGAATTAGCTGTAAAGAGGCCAAAAAAATAGAAATAATAATAATTCTGTTTGTGCACAAAGCAGAAAGGAAGGTGTGCGTCTTGAATGGCTTTGGCTGCCTTAATTCTTGGGCTTAATTGAAGGGGTCCTTCCTTAGGAAAACAACCTGCAGTGGATGTTTAGAAATATTTTCGGAGCTCAATGTGCTGTAACAGAATCATCAGCGCTGAGAAATGTTCATTTTCGCTCCTTGGATTCTTCCCATCCGGCAAATGGAGTGGGTTCAGTTTCATTTAAACATTGAGAACTGCCAGGTCCCTCGCAGAAAGCAGGCACGGTGCATCTGCAGGCAGATGGGAAACATCTCCATGTAAGCATTTATGAGATGCCTGACATAGTTTTCCTCTCACAGAAAGAAGCAAACAGATGAAAATCTAAATGTTAAGGGCAGTGTGAACGGATAATTTTGGGGAGAAAATCAGAACAGGTTGTACAAAGCAATCTGTTGCAATGACTTCTGTTTTATTCCCCTGTTGACTTCTTGCTTCCTCCTCTCCTTGCTGTCACCTTTTACAGTATATCCATGCAGACATCCCATTTTCTAAATTAAAACTCTCTTTGAACCAAATCAGAGTAGAAATGGCAAATTCCACTCATAGTCCACAACACAACACTCTGGGTATTTTATCTTCCTGCCCTCCATGAACTATCATCAAAAAACAAACAAAAAAATCTGAATGAAAAATTCCTGGTTTTTTACTGGATCATCATTTTCTCTCCATCCAGGTGCCACACCCTGACTAATCACTCTTGATTTCACAGATTTTAAAGCCCAAAGGCCTCAGCAAGGTCCACCTCCACCCTTGAAGAGGATATTTGGGTTCCTCGGTGATCTGCAGGTTAAGGGAGGTGACTGAGGTCGTGCAAACCCCTTCCAGCTCACTGAAGGCTGGGTTGTGCCACATTATACCCAAAGGATACCAGACACTGAGGTGCTGCCCTACCTGGAGGTGAAAATGGGTTATTAGAAGTGCTACAAGTAGAATCATGGAATTATTTAGATGGGAAAAGACCTCTGAGATCGAGTCCAAGTAGCAGACACAGTAGACAGATTCTTTATCCTGACTGGGGAGGAAATATGAAATGCAGACTAGATTTACATTTTTGCTCCAGTCTGGAGCAAAACTGACACCTTTCAACATTGCTCAGAGCTACTTCAGGTGAGAGATTCCCAGTTTCAGGCTCCTTCTCTGAGCTCTGGATTTTCAGCCTTGTTCTCCACACCCCAGGCCTATTCCCTAACCAGACCCTTTTCTAAATCAGCCTCTGTCACTCAGTTTGTTTGTTTGTTTGTTTGTTTGTTTGTTTGTCTCTCCTCCTCTCCTGCTTTTTGAAATTTCTCTTTGGATTTCATAAATCTTCCTTATGGAAATATTTGTGCACTTGGCACATTTCCAAGAAATGTTTAGACTTTAATAAAGCAGTTTTTGGTTGTTGTTTTTTTCCTTCCGTGGGGAGAAGTTTGTCACAATTTTCCTGAATGGCTTTCCTCCATGAAATTTTGGCAGCTGAGGAGTCCCCTCCAGTAGGATATAATTGGAAGTAGCTGCTCTGTCTGACAGCCTGGCTTTCAGAGAGTGGCCTCCAGTTTTGTAGCTGCAAATAACTGTGGGCAATTTTGCCTTTGCTTAATTGCAACAAGGTTGTTTCCTCCAATTTTTAAGTCTTTCATTTTCAGGCAAAACCAGAGCTGAGTGCTCGTGTGTCCTTCACTACAACCTCCTAATAAAAAGTGTTAAGAAAATATTCTCTGCCACTGCTAATGATTTTTCACTCACAGACTGGAGATCCAGATGCTGCTGGAAACATCTGGTGATATGATCAGCAGAAGAAAGACTACCTCTTGGTTTGGGTCATTGATAAAGCTTGGCTCTACCCAAAAGTAAATGTACAACTCCTTACTTATTCCCTCTTCCTCTTGGTAAATTTAGTAATCCTTCAAGCTGGGTTAATTTTAGTTTTAGGAATTTTAATGCTACGGAGGAACACAACCTGTATTTCAAGTCAATCCCACCTGTCCACGGGAGACTCAACCTTGCTAGTGCTCTACCCAAAGAATGTTCTACATTCTGGCCTTCAAACTCTCCAGTTATTATGATTCCACCATATTCCTGGGCTATTTTTTCCAGCACTTCACTCTCAACAGTGTCGGAAGGGTAATCTAAATATCCTCTCTAACGTAGGACTATCTTTGAACCACTCCAAAATTAAACTGCCTCATGTTTAGAAGAGCACAGATCCTAAATCTTATGGCAGCACCAGCTGTCAGCCCACAGAAACCTTTGCAGGAATAGGAATAGGCCTCAGAGCTATTCTGAAATTCTTAGAAAAAGCTTTTCCCAGGAAACTGAGCTCGTGCTTTTCCGTGCTCTGCCATCTGCACCTGCTGGAGACCTGCTTGGTTCCTGACATCCCAAGAATACATCGATAGGAGACCAAACCATCAAGAAACCAGCAGAGATCACTTCAAAATGCAAACAAAGCAGAACAGTGAGACACTTCAGGCCACATTCTGCACTGCTGTAAATCAGTGAAACTCGTGTATTGCAAGCAAACTCTGCCAGTTTGCTCCAGCTGAGGATTCGGTTCTTCATCATTAACTCCTCCAATATTACACAGCCAGGTTTTGGAGGCTTTGAATGACTTCCTGCTTGGAGTTTACAGCTGTTCCAGCAAGGCCTTTGGTTTATCCCCTTAATTTGTCATTAGCCTGCGTAAACAAAAAAAAAAAAAAAAACAAAACAAAAATGAGGGGGGAAGAAAAACCCTAAACAGATGCACTCACTTTTCCTCCACTTCAGATAGACTTCAGGTAAGAAGCATTGCTGAAATGGGGACCTACTGGGACATGTTTCCTGCCTAGGATAAAGATGTTGGTTGAGACCTAAGGCTGGAAGAATCTTGGTTCAGATTAATTTTAAAAAAGAACAAACCTCCAACTCCTACCCAAGAGTCTTCTTTTTCATTAAAATGATATTTCACTCTTCATTTCAGTGTTTCCCAAGCATTCTCATTCCTCCTGGAATCGGATGCAGATGTCCTGAAAGACAAGAAATAAGACAAAAACTCAAGATGTTCTTGTTGGAGAAACATCCTAAATCTGAGCTGAATTTTCACCAGTGTATCCAGATCAGGAAAAAATTATCCTGGAAATTTCACTATATCCAGCCAAGCTTCCTTTATGTGTTTTCCATATTTCTAGTTGTCAAATACATTTATAACATGACATCAGACAGTCTCATCTCATAATATTCTGCTGCTTCTTTTTTTTTCTAGCAAAAGAATGAAAGAAGTGAGAAACAAGCATGAAACTGTAAATCAGAAATTACTAGCAGTAGTAATTATATTACTGTTAATTACTGTGATATAACTCCATTTAGGAACCCTGCCAGGGACTTTGTTTTAGGTCCTGCTCAAGGTGAGGAGGCAGGTGGCAAAATCATTTTCCATCTCGACAAATTTCCCCATTCCCTGTTTGCAGCTCACGTCAACCTGGCCCTTTGATCTGGTACATGATCCTCTGCTTCCCTGGAGAATTTGGGGCCAGATGCTTTAACACAAAGTAGCTCCATTAAACCTCTATTGCCTTCCACAGGGTATGACAAACTTTTAAATTGGCTGAAGGCTTTGCTCTTGAGGGCTGTTGGAGTGAACCAGGGAAAAAATTACACATTTTATCAGGTTTTCCAACAAAATGCCCGAACAGGAGTGGAAATAGCAATGGATTTTCCCCAGGAATGGTGACAGCCCCTTAGGCAGCAGAGAAAAAACAGCTGAAGTGGTAAAGCTCACAGAAGTTTGAACACTTGGGAAGGGCAGGAGGAATCAACAGGTTAATTATGATGTCCACTCTTGCCCAGAAGAGTTTTAATCAGTTTTAATCTGAAAGCTGAAGAACAAGATGTTCTACCTCATGCTTGAGGCTGCTGGACTCATTCTCTGTGCAATATGACCATCAGCATCACTGACCTCCCTGGGAGATGGAGCCAGGGGAGACAGAGACTCCAGGGGAGCAAGGACACCCTGATTTCCCCTCTCAGGGTGTGAGGGACACACTTCACCACATCCCCCAACTCCACAGCCACCAGAAGAGACAGTCATGTCCCCTTGGGGTTGAACATCCTGGGGAGGGACACGGTTTCTCAGACCACTTGAAGTCCTCCTTACCATGATCACTCATCATCTCCTCTCCAGCTTTGACCTCTCTCTCCTGCTTTTCTCATTGCTTCTTCAGGCCTGAGGTCTCAGCCTGGGATTTGTAAAGCTACATCTGACTGGGTTTGCCTGTAGCCTTTTCTAAGGGTTGTTCCCCCCTGGAGCATTGTTGTGGAAGGGGAGGGAGGTTGTGCACTCATGCACACAACAGCCTGGGCATCCATAGAGCACATCCACAAAGGATCAGGGAGTGTTGCCTGGGTTTCTGTGCATATTCCCATGTCAGTATTCCCAGCTCTACACAGGCAATTAGGTAGTTTATATCCATGGGTTTGTGCAGCTCACTTAAATCTGCATATCACTTGTGTGTTCCTGGAGATATATCTTCTCTTACATTTGCATTAGCATGTAGAAGCTCTGTCTTAAAAGCCCATCCACTCAGGAGAAGATATGTGAGCCTTGTTGGCTGAACAAACAGCCAGCACAGAGTGTAGCTGGTCACACACACACAAAATTTCCTGCAGCCTGTGTTTGATTGCTCACATCTACACACTGTCACTGCGTGCACTCCGCTGCTCTGCCTCAGATGTGCGTGTTCAAACCCATCTGTGTGCACCACATCTGTGCATTTAGCACTTTTCCAACTGCAGACAGAGCTGGAATGGCTCAGGGTCCAGATCTTCAGCTCCACCGATTCAAGCACAGCTTTATGGAGTGAGCAAGTAGCTCAACCCCAACCCTGCAAAGCTCAAGTTTTGCCCCTGTTTTTTTATTCACTAAGGGGACATGGAATCGTTGAATTTTTTAGATTGGAAAAGACCTTTCAGATCTTTGAGTCCAGTGGTTAACCCAGCACTGCCAGGTCCATGACTAAACCATAGAATCATGGGATTATTAATGCTGGAAAAGACCTCCAAGAACCCCAAGTCCAACCTTCAACTGAATACCACCATGCCCACTAAACCACATCATGAAGCGCCACATCCACCCATTATTTGAACACTTCCAGGGATGGTGACTGCACCACTTCCCAGGGCAGCCTGTTTCAATGCTTAACCACTCTTTCAGTGAAGACATTTTTCCTAATATCCAACCTGAACTTCTCACAATGTGACTTTAAGCCATTTGCCCTTGTGCTCTCACTAGCTGGGTGGAAGAACCACGTCTCCAAGTGCCACAACCACACGTCTTTTTAATTCCCTCAGGGACAGTGGCTCCACACTGCCCTGGGCAGCCGTGCCAGGGCTGGACAAACACCTGCCAACAGTGGGGCTGGTGTGGTAGTTCTGGCAAGGGATGGGAGTGTGGATACAGGCACTCCGGCAATTCCTGTTGCCCCTTCAGCTGCCACGGCGCTGGGCAGAGACACGGCGCTGGGCAGCCGAAGGTTCCAGCGGCATTCCCGCTGGATCCAGCCGGGTGCTGGCGTGGGGAGCGAGCACACAGAGCCACGGCATGTGCTCTGCTGAACGCTCACCCCTGATCGTGTGAACGCACTTCCCTCTAGTGGGCAAAAGCTCTGCCGAGCCTGGGATTTTTCTTGCAGCTGCAGAATAATTTCTTCGGCTCGGGCAGCGAAGTCTCGTGGTTTGTTTTTTTTTTTTTTAGTGCTGCGGGTCGCGGGTTGGATCCCAGCTGAGGACTTCAGAGCCTCCGCGGGGTCCGTGCGAGGGCTGGCTCGGTTTTCATCGGCACTGAAGGCACGTGGGAGCGCTCGACGCGTGTCCTCGGCTGTGTCATCCCGAGGTGCCACATCGGAGCCGGGCTGGGATGCGCCTCTCTCTCCATCGCTGCTCTGCAGCCTCCGCACTCCCAGCGCTGGCTGCTGAGCTCTGCACGGAGCGGGGATCGCCTTCCCATCAATCCACCGCAGAAGTGAATTCTCGAAACGCTGTTTGGATGGAGAATTTCAGGGATATTTTTGATCCGGCAAGATCAAAACGAGCTTATTGAAGAATTCCATTTCATGGCGTCAAAATGCTTCGTTTCGAGAGTGTCAGAACGCTGCAATCTAAATGTTTAATCAAGTGGCACGTGTGTGTGGAATATTGCTGTTATTTTCACTTAATTTTAGGGTTTCTTTCCCTAATATTTTCCTTAAACTGAAATAAAATCAAATAAGAGGGCGAAAATGTCAAATCAAAAGATTTTCTTTTGATTGCTAATTGTTTTAACATTTTTCTAGTGTAAGTGGCTCTACGCTTGAAAATATTTTTAAACACTTTTTAATCAAACTGTCCTTTGAAAAGGGAAATTTTAAGCTATCATAAGCTCAATAGGACTTTGTTGCTCTGTCCTCAGCTGGTTCTGTGGGTCTCACCTTTTTGTCTGTGTTGATTTAAAATCTCCTGTTTCCTGGCTCACAAATTACTGAGCTTGATAGGCCATCATGTTTGGGAGATTTAATCAGGAGACAAAGAGTCCTCCTTCCCCCAGTTCCTCAGATGGAGGGAGGTGGGAGTAATGAATGCTGATTGAACCTCGTCTGGGAATGAGTCAAAGGAAGGGAAAAAAAAAAAAAAAAAGCAAGCCCCATCACTCTTGTGTGATTCAATTACCTCCCAGAACTTTTATTCTCTCGGGGATTTATTCATACAGGTCGTGATGGATTCAATTTGTGAGGAAATGTGAGGGACAGCGATGGAACCGGGAGGATACAGCACAGGGAGGGAGTGGGGAGGATGGAGGGAGTGGGTGAAAGTCCTTCTCCTCAAGGTGACATGAGGGCCTGAGGCAGAGGGAAGGGACCAAGGAGGCTCCCAGAGCCTGGCCATGAGGAGCAGAAAGCAGAGAGGAGGATGCAGGAGCTGGAGGTGACCAGCCAGAGGAGCAGCAGGAAGAAGGCCAGGGATGTAAGTGCAAGGATTCTGTCATTTCCAGCTGCTTATTTTAATCTTCTGAATGCAAAGCCTGGTCAAAATATTGTCAGATTTGTGTCAAATTTTATTACAAATCAAAACATAATCCTGGCCTGGAGAAGAAGAGATGAGCAGAGAGAGACAGGTTCTAATACTTTAATTTAACAAACAAGATGGAGTTGATTTTTTTTTAAATCTGTGTTTTTAGGGAAGCTGAGTGATGGATGTGAGGCTCTTCCCCTGCTGTTCATTCAAATTTAAACAGAGAGATAAATAGTTGAAAAAAAACCTCATTTTTTCTCCCCTTAAATACTCTCCTTTTTGCTAAATAAAACTTTATTGGGTTTCTAAAGCATTTTTATTTGTGTTAATCTGTAGCTCTTTATCATCACAAATTTAAACTGCCAACCCTCTTTAATTATAGGAAAAAAAAATTCCTCTTTTACTAGATCAGTTGCAGAAGGGCTTCTCATCACAACCTCTGTCCAAACATCATCACTGGGAAACACTCCATCCCCCTTGATCAGAACAGGCAGAGCTAATTTCCTGAAATTTTAACACTTGCTTTTGTTACACACCAAAACTCAAATGCAAAATTACCCCCAGATCAAAATTGTCAAAATATTATCGGGAAGCATCATGATGTTTGATTTTTATGAACTTCTCCAGCTCCAACGATGTCGAGCCATTACAATGAAAAGCGAACACAGCAGAAAACATCAAATAATATTTGTTCGTTGTTTCAGCACAGGCCATGTGTTTAAAGAGTGTGACTTCGACAACATCATCCAAATGAACATTTTTACCACAGCCAAAAGGGAAAAAAAAAGAATTCCCACTTGCGAAACTGTGTGTGTTTATATTTTCTTCTGCTGAAAATGTGATGGAAATGGAAGCGCTACTGAGACAGGCTTTTGTTTTGATAAAATTATCTTTTTGTTTCAATGGAACAATGGGGGAAAAAGGGTGTGGGGTTTTTTTTAATTACAGACTAAACTTGTTCTCCTGAAACTCCATAACTCTTGCTGGAGGTTATGCAGGGGGCACAGGGGAGGTGGTGGTGGCGGGGATGAAGAAGCAGCAGAGAGCAGGATCCTTCAGAGACGGGGTTTGAACCTTGCACCTGGCTTAGTATTTCCTGGCAACTTGCATGACTCCAACGGATGTTTAAAGGCAGAAATGATGATATGTTGCCTAAGGAGTTTTTCAAGTCCCACTGTTACGAGTAGTGGGACTCCAAAGGGGTCCACGTTTACTCTGCTTTAGTCTGTCTCTGCTGAGTGCTCACCCCAGCAGCTGGGATGGAGCATCCCTCGCTGTCTTTTCCAGCCACAGCATTTGCTTGCTGTTCACTAACTTGTTGAATTCAATCAAAGCAAAGACTGACTCACAAAGATGCCCGATAAAATGTTTATAAGTTCCTTCCCTGGGAAATAGGTTGGCCCGGGGAAGGGAGACCAAAGAGATGAGCTGAGCAAAGCAGAGAGTGAATGGTGTGAGGACCAACGAGCGTGGTTCAATTTATACAGGGAAAATGGAACAGAACAAACTTGACCTTAAAATGACTCCTTTAGAAACATGATTCTGCAGTGGAAAAGTAAGGCTTTTTGATAGGAACAGGATAGTTCCTGATCCTGAGCTGAAGAAATGTCCTTTGAGGGAACAGAGATTTTGTCCTCTTGGGTTGGCAAGGAAAAGCTTCATGTCACTGGTGGTGGATTGGGATGGATCAGTTTTGGCAAGACCATCTAAATTTTTAAACTCGACGTAGTGTCAAATAGCATCAAAATAACAGGTTTTTGAAAATTCTCTGTGGAGTAGAAGAGTCAAAAAAAAATTAATTAAAAAACCCCATCCAAGTAAATAACATATCTGAATTTAGATGGGTGTATTATTTCCACAAAAAGCTTTGTTTCTATTCTTCAATCAGCAAAAAATTAACAACAATAACAGTAACAATAATAACAACAACAATAATAATACTAAAAATGTATATATAATGTAAACTAATTATAATATAATAATAATGCAATTCAAAGTGGAAAGGTTTTCAAAATCTCTAATATAAATATCATGCAATGAAAATATTGAAAGAGCTGGTTTGACACAGTTTAGTGTTCCCCAATTTTCCCCCAGTTTGTTTCCAAAACAATATTTTAGCAAAGGAACATGACTTCAGAGACAGTTTCAACTTAATCTGAGATCCAGCCAAGCCTGGATCCCTTGTGTTTGTCCTGGTCAGCTGAGATGAGCAATAGTGAGGCACCATCTGAGCAAGTGATGTAGGTCTACCATGGTTACATTTATGGGGACTCATTTTAACTGAGGAAAAATTGTAACTGTCTTCTTCATGTTCTCTTCAAGAAGCATCCCAAGGAGGTCACTGCCATCAGGCTCAGCCCTTCAGAGGCTGTTTGGGAGGACAAGAGCACGGTGGGGAAGCACATTTCTATTGCCTGTGATTCGAGTGACCAGCTCAAGGCCAAAATCAAAGAGTGTGGACAGCCAGTGGAGGCTGGATGAGCTGACAAAGGAACCAGCATGAAAGGTGAGAAGAGAATCTCAAAGAGTGAAAGGGGCAAATAAAAAAAAATAAATTTGAAAGGCAGACTGAAATTAGTGTGAAAGAGAGAAAAAAAACCCACAGCCTGCCCTGGCTGGCCCATGGATGCTGCCAGTGCTGGGAGCATCAGGAGACTCCCTCCCCAAAAAGGCAAATCCTGCCCCTCATTAAATTCACAAGTGCCAAGAGAGGAGCTGGATGCCAGCAAAGTCTTTCCAATTTTTTTCTTTTTTAATTTCGAATGAAAGAAACATCTATAAAGGCAAAACTTTATTTTATTACTGCTCTTACTGTTATTATCTTTTTTTTGTTTTGGGTTGGTTGCTTTCCCGTGGTTTTTTATTAGTATTGTTATTATGCACAAACAGAACTGCCAAGGGAGAATCTGAGCAATTCTCTCAGAACTGCAGATGAAAGTAATGGGCTTCTTAAAGACTTTATTTACATTATTGAACACAGGGAGAACAGAGAGCACCAGGCAGACATCCTCACATATTAAAAGGACAGCTTGCCTACCCCTTCAATATTAACCAGTGGACTCTCAGATCACCTATGGATCAGTCCCTCCCAGGTGTCTTCCCCTGGCAGCTTTAGGGATGGAGAACAGGTCAGTCCCACCTGGGTCCCCTCTTCATCTCTTTTTCCTGGGCACACTTTGCTCACTGAAATTTTTGGGGTCTGAATTTCAAAGTGCCAGCAGCTTTCCCGGAGATCACCACAGGGAGAGAGGTTGGCCATGGCTCGCTTCCTTTTTTCTCCGTGTTTCCAGTTCTTCCTCCATCCTTTCCCAGCTCTGCAAGATGGAGATGAAATTTTAAATTCTAAAAGTGGTGTGGAATTTTCAACCTCAGAATGATTGTCAAAAAAATTGCTTTTTCATATCTCCCAGGACTCCTGCAGCCCCCACAAACACAGAAAAATTCATAAACTTGTCATCGGAACTTTTCTGAGTGTGATTTACCTTAATCTGGAATTATGGCATTTTAATTTCATTTTAAGTGGTTTCAGCTAGCTCTGTGAACTCTGTTTTGAATACCTGTGTAGTGCCTGAAATGGGAGATTTAAAAGCACTTCAGGAAAGTTAATGAATTGTGCTTGCTGAGAACTGTATCAGGAAGCAAAATGTTATAATTTATATTCTTCAGATAAGGTTTGGTTCAAATTCTTCTTCAATGCCATGCTTTGAACGTGCAGCACAAGAAGGAATAGATCTAGATGTCAAAAGAGCAACCTGATCTAGTGGAAAGTGTCTCCATGTCAGGGAAGTTGGACCAGATGATCTTTAAGGTCCCATCCAACCCAAACCATTCTTTGATTTCAATGTTCTGTCCGTGATCAATTTTTTGGTTGGTGATTTAGAAGCAGAAGTGCTCCTGGGTGCAGAATGTATTTTATATTTTAACACTGTCTGCCCCTTAAATTCTTCTGGCTTATCCTGCAGCTTTTCCCTTGCCTTGAGCTGCTCTTATCACCAGGGACGCAACACTCGCGGCCATCGCAGGATAGGAAAAAAAAAAATTTAAAAAAAAAAAAGAAAAGAAAAGAAAAGAAAAGAAAAATCAAAAGGCTGCTCTTCTCTGATATGCACTGAAATTCTCAGATGATGTCCTGGCTTTCTAGGCCATGGCTCACCGCCCTGAAAATTCACAGCCTGGCTGAAGATTTTCAGAAGAACCGATGCCCGGCCGGGAGCTCCCGCCGAGTCCCGCCTTGTGCTGCGCCAGAGCCGAGCTTGGCTCCCTCCCACACTGCTGCTGTTGGTGGCACTGGGGACAGGGGGGGCCAGATTGCTCCTCTCTGCCAGGGCCCCCGTGCTGGCAGTGCCAGGGCAGCGCTCGGCTCGTCGCTGGCAGATGGACACAAAAGCTGGAAACGCAATTAAAGAGCAAACAGGGTGAATAGTTGGGTCGACACGGCGGAGCTGATTCATCCCGTGGGTAAATCAGCCCAGTCAGAGGTTGATCTCTGTGCCCATTATATATTAATATGTGGTTTATATTCAGGATGTATTTGCTGGATTTAGGTAGCACCGAAATATTACAGGCAGTCATATGACCTGACCTCCTCCTACAGAGGAAAAAAACAACAAAAAAGCCCCAATAAACCATGTTTTCTGTGCTCATGATTTAATCTCAGAGCAGTGCTCAGCAGACATCAAGAAACTCATTTTATTCCATAGAAATGTACCTGTCTTCCCTACCACAGAAAAGTTCTTTCCTTCTGTGTATATTTTCAGATGTTTCTAATAACACTTTTCGGTTGAAAAATAGCAAACTGTCAAAAATGAAAATATTTGCAGTAAAGAGACAGTTTTCATGACTTTTTTTACATAAAGCAAAAACATTATTCCTTTTAAGATTGCCAAAATTTCCATTTTCTCACTTTGAAACAAAACCTTCCAGATTTCCCTTTTAAAATTACTTGTCTGTTACAAACTGAAGCAGTTTTTTCAGAAAAATGCCCAAATCAAAGCATGATATTTCGAAATTATTTAAATTATATTTTCCAGAGCCCGGTTTTGTGAACATTTTCACAACTCTGCCTTCTCATTCTGTCTGAGGGTGAGACAGGTTTGCGAGACAAGGAAACCTTTTTCTCCCTGTTCCACTGAAATGTTCTACTTCCTATAATACTAAGTGACTCATTAATCCTTCACATCCAGGGCAGGAACAGCCTCCTCGGGCTCCCAGGCTTTGAAAGTCAAAGCCAATATTTTTGGAGGTTGGGATGTGCAGCTGTAATTGCAGAGCTGGGCTCCTGCTGCCACCCACTCCCACGTGAAAACACTGAGAGGAAGCAGCTCTGGCTGCAATTGTGTCCCCTCACTTAATTCTGTCCCATTTAGCTTAAAAAGCACAATCACATCGAATCTTGGATCTTCCCTTGATGGCAGTGCTTGAGGGTGCTGGGAAAGCCACATCCAAGGAGAGGAGTACTCTGGACACAGGTCCCTCTGAATGAGAATGTCAAGGCTCTCCTGCCCACCAGCACCAAACCCTGTCAGCCTGTGGCTGGTTTTTTCCCCAGAAAAAGTCTTCCTTCATTAACATTTGCCCTCACTGTAGTTCTTTAAGCTTCTTCCTCAGCCCTGGATGTTTAACCTTGTCTGCTGGGGGATCTTGCCTTCTCAGCAAGAACAGGTTATGGCAGTGGAAACACAGGGATTTGTTAAAGTGTGGAGATAACCCTGCAATTCATCCTTTGTCATTTCCATAAACTGGTCACTGGGCCAATATTTGTGTGCTGCCTGCTCAGCCCTTCCAACTGAACTGGCCATTTATTCCCCAAGTTTATCAAAACACAATTTGAGGAGCCTGCAGCCCGCTAAGATGTTGCAAACAGAGAATGTGTCACTCACATCTAGGGCTGAGTTAATTTAGAATTTAGGACCCTGGGAAGGATGGACACTGAGTGGAGCTGTGCCCTGTCAGTCAGCCTTGCAGAGCAGCTCCCTCATCAGAGTGCCCTCAAGAGATGTTTTAAGTACTTTCAATAGCAATAGTCCATGTTCACCTCTCACTTGTGGCAGCCACTCCATTGGCATCAAAGGAATTGCTCTTGATTGACACTCATGTGAGTAAAACCAGGCTCTCCCAGCACACCACCATGTCTTGAAGAAAGCACTGCAAACCTCCCAGTGACTGAGCCCCACCTCTCCTTGGTCCTGCTCAGCAAATCCAGGAGAGGAAAAGCCCAGTATTTCTCCCAGTACAAACCAGACCTGGCAATTCCCTTGCTAGGCTCAGCACCAGCCATGAGATAACAATGAAAAATGGTGTCCAATCATTTATGCAAAAACCTCCTCTGTTCTAGCAGAAATGACTGCACTTCCCATCCATGGCATGGGGCTACCTGGGGCGGGGGATGAACACTCTGCTTCTAAAACACACACATCCCTCTGAGTTCACACATGGAACTCACATGGCAGAGCCAGGGTTTGGACACAGGTCCTATGACCCTGATCTAGAGAACTGTGCTGCCTCCACCTGTGCTGGGATCTGCCAGATACTCTGCAGACTCTCACTCCTCTTTCAACTTGCTCTAAACCCAGGAAGAAAGCAAAGCTTTCAGATTTGCAAAAGCCCTTTCCCTGCTCCCACCTCCACCTCCAACTAGGCAGAGAAAGAAGCACTGAGAGGCAGGAGCCACAGCCTCACACTCTGAGATTGTTAATGAACACGTTTTCTGCAGATAATTATAGGGACTGGCATATTGAAAGCACTTAAAACATCTCATTCTTTTAATTCATTAATTATATTGCAATTACACGATTCTCAGGCACTTGCTGGCTCTTTGGAAATCAGCCATTCTTGGGAGATGGAGCTGGGTTAGGAACCAGGGAGAGGGGAGAGGAGAAATGTGAGGGAAGCGGTGATGGGAAAAGTCAGGGGCTCTGGAAAGGCTAAAAGAGTCTGCACAACAGGTAGCTGGAAACCAATCCAGCTAAAAACCCATTCCCACGAGTTCCAGGGATATCTGGTAGCCTTGCACCTCCACACTGCTGCTGCTGCCAATTATATTGTTATTCCAGACATGCTGCTGCACATATCTGCTTAGGATGGATTTATTTCCTGTTCTTACACCAAAGTCCCAGCTCTACACCCCTGAGGAGCCTTTTCTGATGCTGTTCAATAACATTATTGACTTGGCCTTCCAGGGTGCTCGATGGACTGGATGCCCTGGCCCTTATGGGGACCTTGAAAGGTTATTGCAAAAGATCAGTGTAGATGGTCTCCTGAAGATTCCTCTTCTATTTAAAGTTCATTGCTCCCCCTATTCACAGGGTGCAATAAAGGAAAAGGATATTCCAGAGCAGTCCTGGTATTTCCCAGCTGACTGACCACTTTAAGGCCATTCTTTGTAATAGTCATTATCAGTTCCTCCCAAAACTAGGATTGGGCAAGCAAAGTGTTTTAAAATCATCTTTTAGGCTACCACTCAGACTCTCAGTGGACTCAAAGGACTTAGCAAATTTTAATAATCTAAGGAGGATGTTTAAGGCTGAGTTAGATGGAGCTCTGAGCAACCTGGTCTAGTGGAAACTGTCACTGCCCATGGCAGGGGGTTGGAATGAGATGATCTTTAAGGTCCCTTCCAACCCAAACCATTCCATGATTCCCTGGCTCCTCAGAGGAACAATGTCCCTGTGAAGTTCACCACACCTGCATTACAAACCCTGCCTCCTGTGTTGCATGGATGGGCTTCACTGTGCAATCCCAGCTGGAGGCCCCAAGATGTGTCCCAGCTCTGTTCAGGATAAAAACTGCCTCTGAACCCCATGATTTTCATTAATAATCTGCAGCAGGTGCTTAGTGTGGAAGCCAGGAGAGCAGGGAGCATCAGGAAGCATCCCTGCCTCCCCACACAGACCAGGAGTCCCCAGGCCATGAGCCAGTGGTGATCCCAAGTGCTCATCCCAGCAGGAATTCAGGCCAAAACATCCCCCTTAAGATGACAGGCAAGACCTACACACACCTTAAATGAGCAGAATCAGCAGGAGGGGCATTTGCCTGTGTGGCTTCATCCCAGAGGGGTTTGGTCAGACCTGTTGGTTCACATGGAAAAGATGAAAATAATGCCCTTTTCCTGCAGGTGTTCAAGGGCTGGCAGCAGCAGGGTTGTTGGGATGGAACTGCAGCAGTGCATGGGCAGAGCAGGGAAACACTTCAGGCAACAGGATCACTGATGGCCAGTCCCTGAATATACTGGGAATTTACATTTCCTGTAATATTAATTTGTTTCATGTGATTTTCAAGGAAAGGGAGAAATACATGGTGGAGTAGAGAGAGGCTGTTTGGCAAGGGCTGATCATTTCTCTCTCTCTTTCTCTCCTGCTCTCCTGGGATGTTCAGCCTCTGTCTGAATTGGCTAATTTTGTATTCACCAACCATTCTGTTGGCTGTAGGGGAAGGGGAAAAAAAAGGAGAAGATAAAAAAAAAAAAAAAAAAAAAAAAAAAAAAAAAAAGAAAAAAAAAAGAAAACCCTGATAGCAAAACCT
>NW_016690208.1:361040-467681 GCF_001604755.1 Lepidothrix coronata
AAAAAAAAAAGAAAACCCTGATAGCAAAACCTGAAAGCAGCTAGCAAAGAAGGAGGGAGAAAAAGCTCTGCTTCTGTATCATCTTCAAGACAAATAAAACAAAACCAGAAGAGAAAAAAAGTGCTGGGATTTACCAGCAATGAGGACTCAGATCTGCTCTGATTCAAAGCCAGTATTTTTGCCCTGCACATCTCAATCTGACCCTGCCTAAATGGGAAATAGCAAAATACAGGTGTGATGTGAGACATACACATTTAGACAAGATGGCTCCTGCATTTGAAGACAGATGTAAATAATCTTAAGGATAAAAATATATATGTGCCTATTGCTCAGGATTTGTAGCACTAGCACTCCTGCTAATTGCTATTTTGGTCTCATTAGAGAAAGAAACATTCACTAAGCATATTCACACTGCAAATGGGATTCATAACAATTTGTTTGAGTCTGAAACCACTTGTACCTCCTCCTGGAGCAGAGCCAATCCCTATATTTAAACCCCAGGGCTGAGGGGAGCTGACATTGAGGCTGGTGTGTTTATTTATAGGCAGCTGTGTGAGCTTTGTGCACGCAGGAGCCTCAGCACAGCGAGGGAAGAGCAGAGGGTTTGTGGGTGGCTCCGCGCCCTCATCCCACTGCGGGTCCCTCAAACAGGAACAGGGATGGAACAGGTCAGTCCCACCTGGGTCCCCCCTTCACCTCCTTTTCCTGGGCACACTTTGTCACTGAAATTTTTGGGGTGTCAACTTCCAAGTGTCAGCAGCTTTCCTGGAGATCATCACAAGGAGAGAGGTTGGCCATGACTTTCCTCCTTTTCTCACTGTGCTTTGGGACACATGTGTCACTGGGCCCATCGGTGTGGCTGGCTGGGTGTCTGCTCTCCCCTGGAGCTGTGGCTGTGAGGGCTGTGTGGGCTGGCAGATCCAGAGCCAAGCATCTGCATTTTTGGCACGTGATGCAGGTGGGCACAGGAATACTCCCGTAGAATCCCCTGGGATCTGCTTTGCTGTTGTGCAGCCACCCAGGAGATGCCAATTTCTGGTGCCACCTCTGCTCAGACACAGCACCCTGGGGTGGGGAAAGCTGCCACGGGCAGAAAGAGCTCCAAAGATCAGCCTTCAGGTGTCAAAGCTCCTCGAGAACAGCAAAACACCTGCAACAGAAAATACCTGCCCTGCAAACTGCTGCTCTCCATGAGCTGTACTCGCCCCTTGCAGCCTGGGTGCCTAATTCCTGGCCAAGCCAAGCACCCGTTCTCCAGGGGACAGAATGTTTTGCTGGCTTATTTCTCTCTTCTTCTTCTTCTTCTTCTCTTTTTTTTTTTTTTTTTAATTTAATTTTCTTTTTTCCAAAGTCATGCCTGGGAGTCAGGAGGGGGAGCCTGCAGGACACCAGGGCAGGCACGAGGCTAAAGCACAGCGATTGCTTCATAAGCCACTTCACTGGAAACACAGAGAGCTCCGAGGCTTCTCCGCTGCTCCTGCACTCGGATCACTCTCACACAGGCACATTTTCCCTCCAGCCCTTCTGGGGGTGGGTGATCTCCAGTGGGGAGCTGAGATGAAGGCATCAAAATGAGAAAGCTGCTGGAGGATGTGGCAGGGAAAAGGAGTGGCATCAATCTGATAAAGTGCATCTGAACCCACGGATGACCCGGGGTGACTTCCCGATGATTGCGACTCATAACAGCCCTCACAGAGCATTGCCACGGCTGAGAGAGGAAGAGCAGGAACTGAGATGGATTTGATTGTATCAAACCACTGGTCTTATACAGTACATTGTTCTTCCTAAGCTGAGGGTGACACATAAAAAGTGCCCTCGGTAGGAGGAGCAGGGACTCCGAAATAATTGGGGTGGTGACAACACCCCGCTGCTGGAAGGGTCTGTAACCGTGGCCTGAGCGTGGGAGCTGCTCAGCCACCTGAAGGACTTTGAAAGACGAGATGGGTTTTCAGCTAAAGAGGTTGGCTCTGTTTTTCACAGAGTGTTTTGTTCACTTAATGTTTTTAATTATTTCTTTTCCTCGGGCGACCAGAAAGCCCGAGGATCAACAAGTCTCTGTTCTCAGCAGTGCTCAGGCAAGCACTGGGAGAGCTTCCATTTGTCTTTTTTTCTTGTTGTTCCTGGAGCCTCTGAACAGATGTATTTCTATCAAATTTGGTTAAGGTTTTTCTGACAAAAAAGAAAAAAAGAACGTTGCTTTTTTTGTTGTCTTCCCTGTGGAAAGTGCTCGAGATTATTTTTCAATGTTGTCGAAATATTTCAGAAGAAAGAGAGAAAAGGAGGTGGGGAGAGGAAAGGAACACTGTTTTCTTGACATGTCAGTTAGTTAAAATCTAAACTGAAATCTGTCCTAAGCAGAGCCTGGAGACTACTAAATCTATAGCTATATCTGCCTCAATCAACTCTGCACTGTAGGCGGGATACAACCAATTTTATAAAGAAAGAGGTAGAAATTCTCAAAACCCTGAAATTTTAAAGAGATTTCCATTAAAAATTCAAATTTGGATTAATAAATCCACTCACATAAAAGGCGTGAGATTCTTGCCTCATCTTTTCCTACGGCTCTGCTGTTGCTGGAATAGATTTTATTCTAAACCTTCTCAGCTGGGACATGGGGGCTGTTGCCCAAGGTGGGACCTATGAGAACATCTACACCAGCAGAGGAGGTTCATTCACCAGCAAGGAGGGACTGTGTGCAGTCCCTGGTGGGCTTTTGGTGCCTCATCAGAGCCCTGGCAGAGGGGACAGCTGGTGGCATGAGGAAGGGTCCCTGTTTTGGGGGGTAAAAGCACTTGTGCATGCAAGGGGAGACTGGGCATGGGGATTCCTGCTGATGCGTGGGATTCATGGAGAGACCTTCTAGCACCTTCCAGTAGTCAAAGGGGCTCCAAGAGAGCTGGAGAGGGGCTTCTGACAAGGGTCTGGAGTGACAGGACAAGGGGGAATGGCTTCAAACTGACAGAGGACAAGTCTAGAATGAATATTAGGAAGGAATTCTTCCTTGTGAGGGTGGGGAGGCCCTGGCACAGGTTGCCCAGAGAAGCTGTGGCTGCCCCATTCCTGGAGGTGTCCAAGGCCAGGTTGGATGGGGCTTGGAGCAACCTGGGCTGGTGGAAGGTGTCCCTGCCCATGGCAGGGGGTGGAGAACTAGTTGATCTTTAAGTCCCTTCCAGCCCAAGCCATTTTACATAATCATGAGGCATTTAGTGAGGCCTTATCCATACTGGAATCAACTGGAGAATTCCTGTGGAAGGAATTCAATACGAACCTGAACAGTGAAACCCTCCTGTGTAATTTCTACCAAAAAGCCATTTTGCTTCCAGAAAGTTTTGAGTAAGTCATACTGGAATTAGTCACACTTGTGTCAGGACTGGTTTAGGTTGGATCTCAGGAAAAGGTTCTTCCCCCAGAGGGTGGTTGGGCACTGACCAGGGTCCCCAGGGCAGTGGGCACAGCATCAAGGCTGCCAGAGCTCCAGGAGGGTTTGGATGATACTCTCAGGCACAGGGTGTGATTGTTGGGGTGTCCTGTGCAGGGCCTGGAGTTGGACTATTGATCCTGGTGGGTCCCTTCCAGCTCAAGATATGCTGTGATTTTAGGATTATATGATTCACTCTGTCCTGGACATACCATGGCAGACAGTAACAACAGAAGAGGGCACGGTAATTTGCCCTGGAAAAGCTCATTTAGCACTGTTAAGCCCTTCCACAGAGCCTGGTCTTACGGAACAATAACTGAGTTTCCCCATAAAGAACTATAAAGGAGAAATAAAGCTTTCAACCATAGACAGCCCTGGGGTGAAGAATAAATTCATGTCATACAGACACGGCCTGGCAATGAACGATCATTATCATTGCAGATACACAGACATGTTGTTTCTCTAAACCATTTTTTCACATGCAAGTAGCCTGTGGAAATCCACTGCACTCACTAAAGGAAGGCAACACTTCCAAAGGGGGTAATTCAACACTTCTGCAGTTATAATTGTTTCCAAGTGCAACATCTTTATCCTATAACACAAATAAACACTTGCCGGTAATGGTGTGCTTTGTTAATTACAATGATTCTTAAAATCTGCCCTAAATATGCATTATATTACAGCAACAATATTATAAATGAGCATCAAGTGACATTCATATCACCTATTAATAGCTGGAGGGTTTGGGCAGGTGGGATTCTGGGATTTATGCAAATGAGGAATGTGTTGTATTATAATTTCAGTGGATCTCCTCTGTAAACTTCTGCTGTGCTGAATTAATGTCTACAGTGCATTTCCTTTTTTTTTAATTTAAAAAAAAGAGGAAGCCACTTACATATATTAGAGGAGGATAATGAATTATTATTATTCAAAATGTAGGTTTGTTGCACTCATTTGCATATAATGCTTAATTTTTACAGAATACTTCATTCTAATTCATGCAAAAATGATCAAAAAACTCTCCAAATATGCTAATGTAAATTCTATTGCAACTACATTGCAGCCTTTATTTCTGGGACTTTATTATAAAACATTAAAAAAAAAAGAAAGCTCAACATTAGGATAATCCTTTTTAAAATAAGGCAATTGTTCTGATTTAAGTGGTGGGTAAAACTTCCCACACATCTCCAATTACTGAAAAGCCTTGGACAAAAATACTTTTTTCCAGGTGTGATAAGAAATCCTGATGAAAGCAAGAAAAATTCAACCAGGGTTGTAATTGGTTTTTCTTTTTTTTTTTTTTTTCTCCCAAAATTTTTCAATTATTATTGTGTTGAGAGCCACTGAGGAGCAGCTCAGCTGGGTTCTCCACGAGGTG
This sequence comes from Lepidothrix coronata, assembly GCF_001604755.1. NCBI lineage: Eukaryota > Metazoa > Chordata > Aves > Passeriformes > Pipridae > Lepidothrix > Lepidothrix coronata. The sequence continues at coordinate 365,837 of NW_016690208.1, forward strand.
TGGAAGTGCTCTGGGAAAGCCCTGGACCCAGCCTGGCTTAGGAACACGAGCCTGGTCTCTTTTAGGATCATTCTTTTACAGTCTGTGTCAGAAGAATTTCACCTTATACCTCGAGATGGATGATTAGGACACACTGATTCACTAAAGATACTTTTGTATGTTCTAGTCCCATCATCAGAAATTCCTCACTGGTTCCTGCTTGTCAGCCCTGAACATCTTCTGACCATGGACCTGCAATAGCTGACCTCTGCAGGTCCTACATCAGCACCACAAAGGCCAAATATGATTAAATGAAACCAAAATCCAGGACAAGGGGGGGGACAGCTCTTCCCTGCACTGCTGAGGGCTGGACCAGGAGGAGAGCACTAGGCACAGGTTCAAAGGCAAGAGCAGAGATCAGGATCCCCACTGTGCATCATTCATGGTCCACTGGTCCTGCTCTTCCTTCTTAATCTTCCTTTTAAATCCTCCTATCAATTATAATGGTTGTAATGAAGTGGCCAGTCCTGATTTACACACTCACACCTGCACACATTCATCCCAGGAAAGCTGACCTGCCCCCTGTCATTCCACACCTGAATGTCTTCTCCATTTCTCTTTCCCACCGAGTTCACTGACAGGTCTGTGTTTTGAGAGCCTATCTTTAGACATCTGCTGCTGAAAACCTTCCTTCCCCGTATATAATTAAAGACATTATTTTACAGCCTCCACATTTTTACAAGCTGGCATCATTTCTGTACATAAAAGCTCTGCTGCTTCCATCTCTCCCTTATTGCATTAGGCTTGTTTAAGTTCAGGAGTTCTTATTCTGGGAATAATACCGGCGGCTATTCTGCAGCCACAATTATTAAGCCAGGGCCTATAAAAGGAGATGAGTTTTGGATTGCACCTATAAATGATGAAATGTGGGTTTCTAATGCTTTTCAGTGACTGCAAGTCCCATATTAGAGCAACTCCACAGCAAACAAGCTGCACCCATGCTCTGGGTTGGTGGTGAGGGTCAGAAAAGCTCTTTTCTGGGCACGATTGTGACAGGGAAATGGGAGACAACAGCCTTCACTTGAAAACATTCCCGCCTGTTAGAGGAGGCCTAGGGAACAATGCACGGGAAATTAAACATGCTGAGGAGGTCTAAGCAGCCTCACGTTAGACTTGTAAACAAGTGTGTGGGAGAAGGAATACAGACTGCCACGCATGACAATGGCTGAGAGTAGAGTGATCATAAATGTTAAACAAACAAGGAATTATAATGGCATTTGTTTGAGTTCACAATATGGATTCTGTTCATGTCGCAGCTGCCATGAACTTATATCTTCATTTGTTTGGAAAGGGGATATGCCTGAAGCATGCTAAGTATACCTGACAGTGGCAGAACACAGAGGATAGATTGAAAAAGGGTTGTGGTGGGGATTTTTTTACTGATAAAAGGAGTGTTTTCAGTATTTAGCTGAGCAGAATAATTTTATATAGTTTTTTTTTTTCTGGAGCTGAATATGAAAAAGCAAGGTATTCATGTTGAATGACTCTATTAAAAAAAAAGAAAAAGCAGAGCTGGAAATGAACGTGTTTCCAACTTTCTTCCTAAGTGAGACCTTCTCCTCCAGATGACAGAGCCCAGCCCTGCCAGCTGAGTGTCAGAGCCCCCACCTTGCAGCTTCCCATGGGAGTGACACACCGGGAGAGGGGCAGTGCCATGTGCAGGATCCACCACTGTTCCCTTCATCCATCACTGATGAAGCAGCAGTTGGTGATCAGGTTCTCCCCAGCCGGGGCAGAGCAGGCTGAGGGGCTCCTGTCCCATTCTTTGCTTTGGGAGCACCAGCACTCCCGAGCGCTCGGAGCAGATAGTCCTGTTTGCTTTAACCTTGCTGGAAGCACTTGGAAGCTGCCTTGTTTTTTCTCCACACTGACAGCATCTGGCCTGGTACTCCAGCCCTGTTATTACATCCCTGAACTCTCAGATCAGAGGCAAACACACATGGAAACAGCAGGAGAACTGGGGGTGCCTTGCTGATGGGTGGGGGGGATGACTCCCAGCCTTGCCGTGCCGGGGAGCATCACTGTTAAAGTGATTAATTTCTCTTCTCCATTACTCTAAATTAGCTAAACAAATCCCTGGCTAGAGCTGTCAGAGTGATGTTCAGCATGCAAATTGTTCCTAATGAGAGAGGCTCCACGGCAAGATCCCGCATCCATCGGTTCTGACACTTGGTCCCCACACTCGGCGGACAGCAGTAGGCAGGAGGCAAAAACCCCCCTGCTCCAAAAACCTCCACCTGCAAAGGAGAGAAAGCACCTCATGGCCAGGAAGGTATTGGGAGTTTTATGGAGAGGGGAAGGGTTGGTTTTGTGGAGGGTTGTTTTTTTTCCCGATGGAAAGGACTGGGCTGGGCTTTGCTGGCAGGACCCAAAGCACAGTGCCCTCAGCTTCTTTTGATTTCACCTCCCCGAGTGCAAAATCATAGCAACAAAACCTACCCAACCTGCTGCAGAAGATTCAGTGAAAGGGGGTTTTCAGGGAACAAAAATGGTGTTTACAGCTGAAAGTATTTCTCTGTTTTCTATAGAAAACAGTGATTTCTATGGTAGTTGTTAGATTGTTCGAACCAAAAGCTTTTCAGCTAAAAAGTGAAAACATCTTGGTGTTCGCTTTCTTTTTTTTTTAAACAAAATATTGTTTCTCGTTAGAAAACAAACAAATAAGCCCTTTGCCCCAGCCAGGTCTGTTCCTCCACCATTTCTTGAAGGAGCCACTCCACCTGAGTGCCCCTGGCAGGATCACAGCAGCTTCCCTGTCTCCCTGGCTTTTTTTCTCCCCTCGGTGGACTCACATTCATATTCCTGGTGCAACTTCAAAGTCCAGCAGCACTCAGGAGTGTGCTTCAGGTCGAATGTGTGATAAGCTTTTTGTTTCATAAATAAAGATTTCAGGACCTGCTTTTGTGGCCTCGTGCTGAGAGCGCTGGGTGGGGTTGAGCAGCAGATTTTCCAAGGGATGCAGATAAGCACTAAGTGGGAATTTCAGATGCCTGAGAGCACCTGTTTGTGGTGCTCCCTGGGCACCTTTGACAGCCTTTGTGGGTATCCACTGGCATTTTTTGGCACTTACAGTCTTTGAGTGTCTACCCTGAGTGTATTAAAATGCCTGTTGGGTTAACAACGATTCTTGAAAACATATTATTCCTTTCCTTGAGTATCCAGGCAGCAACAGAGAATTTATAAAGATGTTTTCAAATTTTTGTTGTTTCACTCACTTCAGCATGAAGATTCATACCAGGAAGTTTGTTATTCATTATTCATCCATCTTTTTCCTTTTACCCCCCCACCTTTCCTGCTCAGAAGCACCACGTGTTGCACTTGACCAACCGTAATGAATAATGAATTACCAGCAAACAGTCTAAAACAAACAGTAAAAGACGATAGGTTGAAAAAATTATTTGCCCAACCTATTTGGTGAATGCTTACAAATAATAAACCCATTTGTGTAAATCAGGATCAGCTCATGACAAGTTTGCTAACTGGACTGAGGCTCTGCTTCAGCAGAGTGTGAAGTACCTGCTGACGACAACTAGATTTTCATTTGTGCATATAATTAAGTGGTTAAAATGCTAAATAACCTGTTGTTTCAGAGCCTAGTGTCTTAATGAAATTGGTTATAGGAAGCAGTCACATACTTCTTCATGAGCCCAATCCCTGAGGTTTAATCTTTACAGTAAGAGAAAAAGAAAACACAGAAAAAAACCATAGTATTTCTATTTTTTTTTCATGTAACTCAAAGCTTGCCCTCTCTAGTGCAGCACTCAGACTCTCTGTGTTGACAACTGAGGCAGCCCAGATCATGTTTCCTACCCAATGTGTTTGTGATGTTGGTTGAAACTCATGAAATGTCTCTTTGGACTGGTAAAACATAGATTTGAGCTTGTTTAGCCCTGGGGCACCGAAGCCGGGTTCCTGGTAACAGTAATTCCTGATTCTTCAGCTACACAGGCAGCCTGGCCTGGAAAAAGAGGCTGGAAGGCTCCGTTATGAGAAGTCAACGCACGAATCCATCGGCCCTGGGGGAGTTGATGGTTCAGAGGAAACGCTCTGGGTGCTTTGTCCAGGACGTGCCCTTTAGTGTTTGATATGAGACCCCCAGAGCCCTCTGGTCCTTCAGAATGTGTTTAAACCCAGAGAGTGCCAGAGCCTTCTAAGGAACTTCCATCTCACAATACTACCTAAGAGATTTTTTTTTGTTGTTTTGAACTTGTCAGTGTGATTTTAAATGTAAGGAAGAAAGGAAGACAATACCTTACTTTGGTTAAAATACTTCAAACAGGCAGGTGCTGGGTTTTTAAAGTAATCACTCCCAAATAATTGCTTTTTAAAAAGGTTGGATATTAATCTTTTTCTTTTTTTTTTTTTTTATTATGAGAGAAACTATAACCAGCATTATTTATTAACTGATGTACCTGTTCCCGTGTGATCCTGTTGCCATGAGTGCTGGTGTCATATTTATTAATCAGTCTGTCAGAAATGGTTATGTCAGCAAAGGCAACGCAGATTCTGTTGGATGGGACCCATCTTCTAAAGTTTTGGACTCCACTATTCAAAGTTTAGAAGAAATAACCAACCTTCTGGAGCAAATATCACAACCATTTGCTGTTCCTTTGTTGGAAGAACTCCATGAAAAGATTTGACTGACTTCTGTGGATGTCAGTGGACACAAATATAAAGTTGCCAGAATTTCTGATGTAATTCCAGATCTTCTTTTGCCCCCAGGGAACCCAAACAGTTCTGAACAACAGTTCACAAGAAAACTTGTATTTTATTAAATTTTTACTCCAGTAAGAAATTTCCATTACAAAAGCATTATGATAAAGCCCCTGGGGATAGATATATATATATATTGCCCACACATATGTAGGCACATTTGTGCAGAAGTTTTTCTTCTGAGCACCTGAAGGCCTTTCAACAAACTAGTAAGAACAGCCAAGTCTGGACAAAACAAGAGAGTCCACTGGGACCAGCCTGAGATCTGTTCCTGAGCCAGGATCAACCACTACAGCCCAGGGAGGAATCCAAAGAGAAATTGTGAAGCTGTGATTAAATATTCAGCATGTCCAATGGGAAACCCAAAACAAAGCAGCAAAACTTCATCCCTTTTCTGATTCTGTTCAAATACAGAAATCTTTGGTGGCAAGGTAGAATTCCTCATGAATTCTTTGGAAATGGAGTAGGTTCTTTTTTTACATGAGATGCAAGAAGGGCTATGTCCATTATAAAATAAGGGCTTCGCATTTGATAGTGGCCCAGCAGGTTCCTGAAGATCCCAGCAAAGCTGAAGGGGCCTTTTACATTCCATCCATCACAGATGAGAAGTCACATTTCCCATGGGGAGGCCGTGTTTGTCCAGGAAATCTGACTCCGGAAGCCAACAGATGGCAGTCGTAGAGCTCCCATGCCAAGGTGGCACTGCAAACTCCATCCCCCCTGCCAGCTGGTGGCCAGGCATTAGAGGCAGATGTAACCAATTAGCAGAGATTCCCACTCCTCAGCCACTGGCTGGGGCTGTGATGTGTGACACCAACGCATGACAATGAAGGAAGACTTGTCCAAAGTCCTTCACGGGCCACCAGCAACACTCTTACACAGGGAACCAAAAGCTGCTTGAAGAGGCCAGTGCAGCTGGACCAGACCTGCTTCTCATTCGAAACAGGCATTTGTTTAATCCCAGTCTTTTCATTTAGACGTGCCATTTAACTAAAGTTTTTGTGCAAGGTGAAATTTCTGCTCAGAAACAGATTCTGATTGCCAGAAATGAGTAAGCCACAGGGATAGGAGGTGCAGTTTTAAATCCACGATCCAAAACAGGACTTCAGTTTAGGGGGTTCATCCCAGTGGTCTCATCAGTCTGTTGACCATCAGAGGATATTTCTATAGACTTTCTGTAGAGTTTTCTTGCACCATCAAAAAATGGTTCAACAGTGACAACACAGCACAAATGTCCACAGCTTTCGGGGGTGTATCCCAATATCAGCACTGCAACTGCTTTGGACACTTCACACCTCTTTCTATGGCATCAACACACAACAGAAGTTCTCAAAATTAGCTTTCATGACAGTCCTGTTTGCTGGCATTGGCTCTGAGGCAGAGCCTTTGGAAAGCCACGAGCATGAACTTGCCAACTCAGCAAACCCTTAAGTAGCCAGGACTTCACAGCACTTCGGATATTTGGGCAGACGAAGATGAGGTGACACCAACTGCTGGACTGTCATTAAAAAGAAAGAGCAGGTTGTCGTGTCACACAGTGTGGCTTGGAGAACTGTGGCTGTTGAATGATGAGCTCCTGGGGAAAGGGAAGTCCTTTTGTGCATCACAAACCACAAAACAGAGTCTGCTCACAGTCGAGTCTTTTAACTGCCACAGTAAAATAACATTCAGAGGGGGAACTCAGCACAGAGCTGAGTTCAGCTTCTGTCAGATGGGGGATAAAGCACCTGAAAATCCTGCAGGAGGGAAGGACTTGGCCATGGCTCCCAGCAGGTGTTACCACTTGGAGTGGCAGCCACAGGGTCCCCATGGAGGGGACTTGCTGTGGTGGTCACTGCACTGAACTCCAAAGGATGAAGCTGAAGAAAATGAGAAATCTTCTCACATGAGAAAATGCACCTCCATGCTGTTTCCAAGCACATTGCTGTCCAAGCTGAAAAGAAAACAGGGCCCCAAAGAGGTTTATGATGGGAAAATTCCCTGTGGTGATGGCAGTAACTTCTCTTACCTTCCCAAAATTTAGTGGCAAACAAAGCGTTAATGGAGTTCAAGAGGGGTCTGACAAATTAAAACCACCTGGTTTGAGAGGCCTTGCTGGTGATGAGCAGCTGGCACTAATTGGGGTAATAACTGAGGGCAGAGCAGGACTGGACAAGGCTTTGTCTCAGGATTTTTATCAGACTCTGGATCAGGAGTGTCCTAAGAGGACAATTACCCAAACAAAGAGAAAGGATTTCTAATACTGCTCCTCGGTGAGCTAAGAGATCTCCAGGAAGGATTAGAAAAGATGAGGGATTATCCCAGAAAGCAACTGAGCTTGTTGAAACCCTGTGTTTTCACGGTGTAAAACAGCTCTCTGACCCATTTAGGAGGAAAGCTGTTCCCTCTTTGGGGTGGATTGCCCATGAACTGGGAGGAGTTTGTTCTCTTGGTGTATCTACACCACCTGGCACAATGGACCCTGTGCTGTGTTTGAGAGGGTTAGAGTCATTAAAATTTATTTTCCATTATGTCCTATTTCAGGAGTTCTTTTAAACAGATACAAAAATCAATTAAATTCGATGTAAGTGGAAGAGATCTACATCTGACCTCTCTCTCCTGCAATGTGGAACTGGTTAATCCACTGGAGTCAAAGGAAATAACCTTGTGAAGTAAATGGGCTCAGAGTATGACCTGACATTAGTGTGCTGGGGGTTGGGATTGTTCTGGAATGACATGAATGTACTGAAGCAAACAGTGCCAATTTAAGTGCTCTGATTCAATTTACGTGCCCATGATGTCACCTTTGACATCTGCTTTCAACAGTACCCTTGAGATGACTGTTTTCCCTTGTGATGGACAATTTCCAAGCATATTTATTTAGATATGATGAACTTGAATATCATGAGGAGGTGGAGCTGCTGTACATTGTAGTAAAAGCTTTCCAGCTAACAAGTTTAACTTTTTCTTTCCCTCTCTCTTACTTCTTTCCCAGTCACAGTGAGTGCAACCCCTTGGATGGCCATTGCATTGTAAGTTTAAGCCACAAGCCATTTAGTGTGATCTTAATGTGACTTTACTGAAAAATGGGATAGATAAGAATTCCCCAGCAACACATCCGGATTTAGGCCGGAGCACACTGCCATCAGTGATAGAATATTCCAGCTTCACTAAATAATTTCAGTGGGAATTACTGCATCCAACTCTGGGATCCCCAGCACAGGAAGGGCATGGAGCTGCTGGAGTGAGTCCAGAGGAGGCACCAAGATGATCAGAGGGATGGAGCAGCTCTGCTGGGAGGAAAGGCTGGAAAAACTGGGATTGTTCAGCCTGGAGAAGAGAAGGCTTTGGAGTGACCTGACTGTGGCCTTTCAGGACCTGAAGGGAGTCAACAAGAAAGACAGAGAGAGACTGTTTACCAGGGCCTGGAGTGACAGAACAAGGGGAATGGCTTCAAACTGACAGAGTAAATTCAGATTAGAGATTAGGAAAAAATTCTCAGCTTCGAGGGTGGTGAGGCCCTGGCACAGGTTGCCCAGAGAAGTTGTGGCTGCCCCATCCCTGGGAGTGTCCAAGGCCAGGTTGGACGGGGCTTGGAGCAACCTGGGCTAGTGGAAGGTGTCCCCCTGCCTGTGGCAGGGGGTGGAACAAGATGAGCTTTAAGGTCCCTTCCAACCCAAACCCTTCTGTGATTCTCTGATATGATTTTATGAATGCAGCCTGCCAGCCACCTACAGAGATTTTCCTCATTTTGCTCTTGTCTGGCAATGTACCACTGGGGATACAAGACTCAGCTTTAGGGCAGACCTGGACTTAACCAGGCTGCTGCAGTAGGAGCTACACAAGTGCTTTATATTGTCTATACAGCAAATATATTTATATTTTTTACCCTTTCTGTGTGTGCTAACATGGGCCCCCTGCTTCTCTAAAGGAGGGAAAGTTGCAAATACATGGAAATCAAGCAAGTGGAGTGTGAAAGGGAGTTTGAGAAGAAGCACAGGAGGAAAAGGAAAACCAAAGACTGTGAATTCACTCCCAGCTGATGTTGAAGTGTTGTCACCTCTATCCCATTTCTGTGCCCAGGACTCACTGGGTGGTCAGAGCTGGCATGGGTGAATTGCCAGGGATAATTGGGGAAGGGGAATTGGGAGGGCACGACTTCAGCACATCCTCATCTCTGCTCTTAGGGAAATGCTCATGTGCTTGTTGGGAAAGGTGCAGAAAAAAGATGTCCCAGGTGAGATGCTCCCTCTCACCATCCCTATTCCCGGGCCCCTCAGGAGAGTCATTACCTCCAATTTAGTTTCCTGAATGTCAGCAGAAAGGCTGTAATCACTTGTTTGGCAGAGGCAGGGCAGGCCAGGACGTCGGTGGGACCTGTCAGGGTGTCACTTTGTCTCTCGCACACTTTGTTAGAGGCTGACAGCAGTTTGCCATTACCATGGCAGGGCCAATTATCCCAGCCTTGCAGGAACATGTCCCACTTGGCATCCCCCCTCCCTCACCCCCTTGCCCTTCTGATAAGGATCATTAAAATGATTTTGCACACACACACACACACACGTGCAGCTGCTCAGCTCGGTGGATTATCCCAGTCCCAGCTGTGGGTTCCTCAAGCCTGTCACCACAGGCAGGAACACTGTAAGGTAGCAGGGGAAGATGTACTTTTTTTTTCTGTTTTAGAAATCATGAGATATTAAAGGCTTGTGTTTCCCCCTGGGTTTAATTACACTGAATGCATTTAAACTCCTCTAATAGGTAGTAAATCTCTGAAAATCTGCAGAACAGAAGAGGGTTTATCACCTTCACACAAACTGGGGCGAATGTAGCTCTTCATCCCAGAGGGATTTCTCTGGCATTTAGAGAGGAGGTTTCTGCCAATCTTCCTGCCTTGGTCTTCATTCTGCATCAAGATGTGAAGAGATTTGAAGTCCCCTGTCACTGACCATGCACTCCTTTGCCTCTTTGACTCCCTGCACCCAGAGGTTGGACAGTCTTCTCCCAGCCCTGAGGTATTCAGGCAGCCAAGGCTCTCCTGTTCATGCCCAAACTACAGTCCTTTATTTTGGGCAGTAGTTTGGGATCTGTCACCCACCCACATTTTATATCTGCCTGTTAGTCCAAGGAATGAGCTGTGCTCCCATTTCCAGTATTGCTTTTCTACCTCCAGCCTTCTTCCTCTGCCCAAAGCACATGTAGTTGATGTCACCCTGCTGGGGGATGAGATTGTTATTCAGAACAAACATTCCTCCACTTATTTGGAAACTTCCTGGCCTCTGGGAGTCTTAGCCAGACTGTCTGCTCCTTTCTATCCTACTCCTCACCTTTCCAACTGTACCCTCCTTCTCACTGGTTTTCCCTTCTTTCATTTTTTTTTTCTTTGCCACTTTTGTAGAACAACTTAAATGTCATCTTTCTGCAATTACCCACAGAAGAGAGAACTGAAAAGGAACATTCCCACAGGGGTCCCTGTCTTAAATGAGGCTTTTGTTGTTATAAATTGTTACTCAAAGCAGTACAAGCCTTTGGAATCACTCACATGTTCCTGGTAACTTGATGCATGGGGCTTTGAATTCAGAGAGCTTCTTTGGAGTCTGCCAGCTTTTCTGGAGGTAAGAAACCTGAAAGCATAATTCCCAGCAGCAGCAGCAGCCCCTTTTCACTTAGTGCTGTCTGTCACCTTGCCAGGCACAGGTGACTTTGAGGTGTGCCCACCTCTTTGTCCCTGCACACCCGCTGGCCAGTGGTGCCTTCCCCGCTTCTGCCTTGAGTGTCCAGATCAGGGAGACAACAGTAGTGGGGTTTGGGAATTGTCCTGCCTACCTTAGAATCCCTAAAATCCTGGTTTTAGAAGATGTATTCCCTGCCCCAAATGGTGCAGTACTGCCTATGGAGTGAAGCAAAGGGGCTTGGCCTGAGGAAGGTCCAGGTGTCCCTTTGCTGTTCTGCTGATGTTTTAAGCCTCTGCACCACCACTTCCCATGTCTCAGTGTCCCCATCAGAAGTGTAAGGCAGTGGACAGTATTCCCAATGCATGAGGGTAAATATCAGTAGGATTACCACAAAATTATTCAAATCCCACTCTTGAGGGCTGGAAGAAACCTAAATGTTGGCTAAAGTCCACAGTGAGCTGCAGTCTTTGCTTGCAGCACCTGGGCAGAAAGTGTCACAGGAGGGCTGAGCTTTGTGATTACATGGCTGAGACCTTCTTACTTTATTTTTTCCTCCTTGCAAAATTTAGGAGTGGGATGGTAAATCATGGAGAGAAATCTCACCAGCTGCACAAAGCTGAGCTGTCTCCCCCCTGTGTGAGCTCCCCCATTCACTGCTCTGCACCTCTGGACGCTCAGTGCAGAAAGCCAAGACCCACAGACCATGTAAGCCCAGAGCAGGGCCCCAGGATCCCCTGGGAATGTGGGTGGCAGGCTTTTCCTACTGCTGCCAGGTCACATATTTTTGTTTCTGCTCCCGAGGCAGGAACCAGGGGCACGGGTGCAAAGCACTGATACAGCCAGAGCCTCAAGGCCAAGGGAAGCTGCCAACCTGAATTAAACTGTATAATGAGGGTGTCACTCACTGCTGCAAAGCTTAGGGAGGTGAGAGGGAAGGGAGGTAGCCTGGCTTTGTCATGCCACATGTACAGGCACTCACCCATTTCTCCATCCTCTCTTTGTACCTCTCCCCACCACAGAAAAGAAGAAACAAAACCTGCCGCATCTTCCCAAACAGATCACAAAATCAGCATCCTTTGAAAAGGGGCTAAAAAAAGATATTAAACTTTAAATACCATTTCTTTCCGTGCTGCTAAGCAGCTTATTTATCACAGCATGAGCCTACCTTAAGAGCTGTGACGACAGAAAGCTCTGCTGGTAATTACTGCGGGGAGCCAGCAGGCATGAATGAGTCACCACAATGGCAGTGTGCAGGAGACAAGGTAAGGGGACACAGACAGACGGGGAACAAGGGCCAGCCAGGCGTGGTGCCTTGAAACCCCCTTGGGAAGATGTGCTGGTACATCTTCTCTGTCCCTTGCCAGGAACCGGCTCGCCAAACAGGCTGATGCTGCTGGAGCTTTCCCAAAGGAGCATCCTTAGATATCACTTCTTTGGGTGTGTGGTCCTGAGTTGCCAGAGGAAAATGAAGCCTTCTCGTGAGAAAGGTCCTTGGCTGCCTCGGTGTGTGTTTGGATCCAAGCTGTGACCTTCAGAAGCGGTGCTGAGCACAGACACCCTGGGTTTGGTGCTGGCTGCCCTCCCTGCTCCCAGACATGCCTGGCTCCATCAGCAGGGTCTGTCCTCCCAGTCCCACACCTTGGGGGATGGAGTCACTTCGGTGGAATGAGTGACACGGGAGAGAATCTGAGGTGACAAGAAGGGAAGGCAGCTCAGCACCACGAACCCTTCACAGCTCCTGTCCAGACATTAGAATATGTCCCCTCCTCCCGTGCAGTGCTGACAGCAGGGTCAGCCCATGCCTTGCAGCAGAAATAGCTCTGGAAAGAAAGGAGATCGGGAGATCTCCCCTTGCATCCTTGGAAATGGCAGTCGGTGCCATCCTCCCCCATCCTCCACTTGGGGAATTTATGGAGGATGTCATCCCCCTTTTTTCCTGCAATTGGATGCTGTTCCCAGAGATACTGCCCGGGGTGTTTTCAAGAGGACTTTACCATTGTAAAACAAACAAAAAACCCCAAACAAACAAAAAACCCCCAAACAATCAAAAGACGCAAATAAACGAAACACACACGCACACAAAACTCACCAAAATCAAAACAAAAGATACAAAACAAAACAAAAAACCCACAAAACCAAACCAAACAAATAAAAAACTCACAAAACCAAACCAACCAAAAAAACCCCAACAAAACAAAAACAAAACAAAAAAAAACCCCCAAAAAATAAACCAAACCAAACCAAAACCAACCCCAAACAAACAAAAAAACCCCCCAAAAATCTACCAAATAAACAAACAAACACCAAAAAAAGAACCTACCAAAAACAAAAAGCAAAAAAAAACCCAAAAAAACACAATTAAAAAATTATCAGGGTTTGGTGATGGATGCCTGGACAAACATGCAAAATGCTAAAATTTCCTGGGCCAAATTGCTGATATAAATAGCCAAGACATTGCAGAGGGAAGAGACAAAGCCTGAAGAACTGAGTTGCCCACATTCACCTCCTACTTTGGTGGCTGAGGTGGGAGCAGGACACGGATCTCCTGTTCCCTGTCCACCAGGTTTCATGGATCCAGGCACAACCTGTTTCCCAAGATGGTAATTAAATGGGACACAGGCCCTGAGCAGTGTAGGATTTAGCTTTGCACCTGGTGGGCTTAGTCACACTCATCTCCATAAGAACAGTGCCTGTTACCTGTGCTCTGACACATCCCAAAATATCCCTGGGATTCTGACTGAGCTCCTCTGGGACTTCTCCAGATCTGTCTCTCCTGTCAATTCAATGATTGTGTTCCCTGATGGCTGAAAACTTTGTGGTTTTTCACCCTTCCTTGCCAGAGAGCTCTGGGCTCCTGTTCTCCCCACTGGTCCAGATCCATGGTACACCTTCCTGCAAATCTTGGCATCACCTTTCTGCTGTGGCTACTCCCAGGAGCAGGTCTTGAGGCTCTAAAGACACACAGGTAGCCTTTGGCAGCCAAGCCAGCAGTAGCAGATGGAAGTGTGAAGTGCAGGAGAAAAGCTACAAATGGCCCAACAGGAAAAACCTGACACGTTCTGGACTTGCACATCATGAGCTCTTTCAAGCTGTGAGGTGGCAGTGACTTCTGAAAAGGGCTATTTTAGGTAACATCTCCTGGTGTTTGGCCCTGCCCACGCATTGGCCTTCCCCTGCCTGTGGAGATCACAGTTCACACAACAGTGGCTTCATCACTGCTCTCGTCCTTCCCTCTGGTGATGAGTTAACACACAGCATCCCACAGAGCCTCATCCCGAGCGGCAGGGAGAGCTGGACATCACCTGCGTGCATCTTTTCCCCAGTAATGATCCAAAACAGTTTTGTAGAGCAGAAAAAGGTCTGAGGCCCACAGGTTTCCCCCCGTCCTTCAGCAGAGCCATGACCTTCAGGAGGTTCAGAGAAGAGTAGAGCCATGTGGCTGCTCAGCTGGGCTTGTTAATGGCCGTCCCACTTCCAACAGAGAGGCCTGAGGGGAAGATGGCTTTGGCTTCAGAAGGGAAAAGGCTATTTCCATGGATGGTTATCAAGATGGTGGCTCTCTGCCATGCCTTCAACCTGAGGTCCTGGCTGGAAACTTCCAGCAGCCCCAGCAGGAAGAACTTGGGTCTGGCAGTGCCAGTAATGAGGTCCAGCTGGCTCCTTGGCCAGCAGCTCTCTGATGCTGTGGCAGAAACACTGCCAAGAGCTGCTCAGGGCTGGATGAGAGAGGAGGACAAGAGGTGGGGAGACACAAGCACAGCACCACCAGCCTCAGAGACGCTTCTTCCCTGCAGTGAGATGGCCCTGTGGCATGGGGATATAAGAAACCTGCACCCAGAAGGCCTAGGGGGGCAAACACAAGTTCCCTCGTGGCCTTCAGAGCTGGAGATTTGGAGGTTTGGGTTTGGAGATGATCCCTGTGATCACAGTTTAGTCTTTCCCCAGCTCAGTCTCTACAGAAGCCATCAAGTCTTGCTCCCAAGGGCCACCCCTCTAGTTCCTGCTGTATTTCAGATCATGTCAGAGCATCTCACATTGTTCCACATCCCTTCTCCACTTCTGGGTGTGATAGGGCAGAGTGGGATAGTGAAACAGTTCTGTGCATCACAGACTTCCTTATTAACCAGCACATGGAGGTGGCAAGAGCAGGAATGGAGCAGAGGAACATCCATATTTTAGAGGGAAAAGACCCCTGCAGAGGCTGCATGGGCAGGAGGGAAGGGGAATCACCCTGTGATGTCCCCGGGACCCTGCAGAGCTGAAGCTGCATTTTTCCCTGGTGGCCACCGGAGGGCAGCCCGAGGGAGGGAGCCGACCCCAAACTTCCCCAAAAAAGGGGGATAGGGGGAGCAGGGGAAGCAGCAGGAGGGGTGCTGCGGGTCCGCAGAGGAGCAGAAGGGAGCGGACAGTGGGGAGGCTGCTTTTACTGCTGGAGAAAGTTCAGCTGGAGATGTGCAGCTGAAACAGTTCAACAGTCTGCTAGGGAAAGGAATTTTATGTGTGTGCAATGAGGAAAGCAATTAGAGGCGTAATTTAATCAGTGTGTTTTAGTGGGAGCATTAAGGGGCCTGGATGCGGCATCGAAAAGGAGCCGCCAGAACAGAGTGATGGTGGCCAAGGGGATAAAGCCACAGAGCCTCTCCAGGGGGTGCTGGGAGCCTCCCGCCAGGTCAGGGCAAAGTTGTGACAGGGCAAATCATAGCTACAGCTGACACGAGCTGGGTTTAGAAACAAATCAGGTGGATCTGGCAGCTCCCTCAGGACACCAGGGTAAATCCTTCCCCATTGAGGTTGGCAGGGCCAAGGGATGTCACATTAGTGACTGCAGGGCCTTCTCTGCTTGAGGGAAGCTTTGATAAATCATCTAGGCCAAAATGTTCATCTGTGGTTCATGCCCATCACTGCCTCTGCCCTTGGCATCGCTGCAGGGCCTGGCAGGAACAGCCCACGCTGCTGCAGGAGAGAGGGCAGCAGGATGGCTCCATCCCAAAGAACTCACCATTGAACACTTGGGATTGACCTCCTGGGTTGTGTTTACCCCTGGGAGGAGTTCTCAACATTTCCATCCTCTTCTGAAATACAGAGGGTGCTGTGACAGGATCTTATGGCAGGATTTTGTGTGATTCTTGGGGTGTCCTTTGCAGGGCCAGCAGTTGGGTTTGCTGATCCTGATGTGTCCCTTCCAACTCAGCATATTCTATGATTCTGTGAATGATGGCTTAGAGTCATGAGAGCTGTGGATTTTGAGCAAGACATCCCATAGTCCCAAGTTGGTTGCTCGCAATGCAGATTCCTGAACTATTCCATTGCAAGAGGGAAAGGCAGTGAAGGCCTCTGGTGAACTGAATTTTCCCTGCTTTGATTCCTTCTGCTATTTCCCTTGTTCCTCCCCAAAATCCCAGTGTCATAGATATAAATTATCAGGTTTTTTTTTACTTCCCATGCAGCAAAAGCTGCATTTCAGAGGTGGGTGACACATCATCTGCAAAGGGCTTAAGGACCCAGCATAAGGAGAGGTGCTGCATGGAAGTGAAATATTGTGGCACCAGGAGAAAAAAATGAAGAAAAAAATAATGAAAATTTCCATTTGGAGCCAAGTCAACACAACCTTTCTTTTCCCTGGGAGGGACCAAGTCCCAGCTTGGCTGCAGGAAGGCGAGTGGCAGCATGCAGAACCAAACATTTACATGTTGTGAACTCACTTTAGTTAAAAAATATAAGGGTGCCTTGGGAAAGAAGTCTTAAAGGAAGATAAATGCTGGGGCAAATGATTTAAAATTCTTGGACTGGGGTCAAAGCCACCAGGAAATGCGAGCAAAAACTTGGATGTAGTTCTGTCACTGATAATTCTTACATGGCCATGAGTATGTTGCCATCATTAAAATGGGCATGGTCTCACTTCCTTCAGGAGCCTGTGGAAAATAAACACTTTGCAAGCCACGATGTGCTCACATGTTACAACAATATGAGCTATGTAAATACCTAAAATAGATCCATTCCTGTCAGCAGAGACCCAGACATTCTGAAATCATTCTCATCAGCTCCATTTCCAAAGATAGATGGTTCCAGACTAACCTCATTTCTTCGAGGAAATGATATTTTTTTTGGAAGAGAGAAAAGAACACTAATGTATTTAACTAATCTTGATTTCAGTGGAATATTTCGACAGAGCCATATGAGTTTCATTAGATTTGCTGAAAATTAACATAAGACTTGTAAACCAGTCTCTGCTGGGGGTTAGAGGAGAGATAATAATGAATAAAACTGAGAGAGGAATTGTTTTTTTTTTTTTTTGGAAGTTAATAAAGATTTCTTCATGGATGACCTTGGGTTGCAGTTTTTCAGCAGTGATCAAGCATTTGTGTGTTGGGAGTTGGGAGGCCAGGTTTTCACAGACAGGTAGTGCACAGAGGAGGATGTGGATGATCCCAAGGGCTGGAGCGAGGGGCTGGAGTGTGAGGCTGTAATTCACACTGTTACATGTGTTGGGACTGGGAACACATCCTCTGCAAATGTCACCAGAGGGGAAACATCAGGGTGTACAAGCTGATCAAAGGAGGACTGTGAATCACCAATGAGTTTTGTCCATGAAAATGTCAAGTGATACCCCAGGATGTACCAGGCAAAGGATTCCCCGAAGAGATGGGGAGATATTGATGCCATTATGCAAAGCCCTAATGTTCTTTTATCCGGGATACAACGTGACAGCTTTGGTCACCCAAGGTCAGAAGAGATAAATGCAAGGTGCAGAGACCATTTCAGAGGCTCTCCTTGCCTTCACTCAGGCTCAGAAACGTGACTGGAAGAGTTCAGCTTGTTTGGGAGGCAGTGGCTGAAGAGAGATGAGGTGGATCTCTTGGGCAAGGGAGCTAAAGACCCAATGGAGAGTGAACAGTTAAAAAAGTAGTGCCAGCATGAATCTAGTGGGCATTCACAGACTCAGTAAAGGTGGGAAACTGTGTGAGGTGCCTGGGAATCAGAGCAGTGATGTTAAAAGCAGCAAACAATCTTGACCCACCCTCAGCAGTGATACAGGGTGTGGCTAAGGCTGAGCAAAGATGTCATTTCCAGTCTGTCCTCTAAGAAAATTAAAATGCCTCATTCAGCTACATGATCCTCTGTGTTCCCTGGAAAATGGAAACAGGGCTGCTGCCTGCTCTGGTGTTAGCCCTCTGCAGCCCAAGGAACTCTGAACATACCTGAGTATCTCTATTTATCAACAGGTTGGCCTTTGTTATCTGTGTTCCCAAACAAACAACCTTTCTATAAATCCTTCCATAAACATGTATTCTGTACTGCATCAAAGTCTCCTCTGGTATAATCCCTAAAAGACACTTTCACATGAGAAAAATATGGGCTGTTCTCCTGACATTCAGTGCTGCATGGATAGTCTTCTCAATCTCACTAATGCCCAATAAGTAAAGGATATTTTTGACAAGTCCTGACTAGTCCAGGATACACAGAAAAGTAATAAAACATATTTCAAAAAGAGATCTGTTATATTTTCCGATCACAGTAAATCTTAACATAAGCCACGGGAAATACCAAGCAGCTGTTCCTCCTGTGCCACACAAATGCAGGGAAGGTGCATCTCCTGCCCAGCACCCCCAGACACCCCAGGGAGCTGCTGGGAGAAACCTCCCTCTGGTCACTGCTTTGGAAGAGAACAGCCCCCAGGGCTGTGGAGTCGCAGCTGTGTCTTGGATAGACAAGAAGTCTGCAAAGCAGCGTTTTAACTCCCAGAAAAACAGCTCAGATCCATGGCCAGGTGCTGGAGGAAGAGATCCATACCAAGGCAGCACACAGCTCCCAGACCAAAACCGCTGGAGTGAGGATGGATTATTTGCCTGCTGTTGGAAGATGACTCAGGCAGTGGGTGAGCACGAGCTGCTGGGACTCTGGTGTGACACACATGGAAGCAGAACAGGTTCTGGGACAGGATGGGTGCAGGTTTCTCTCCACTGCTGATTCAGCAGCCCCAGCCTTGCCAAGCACTCGGGCTCTCAAGCCATTTCCATCCAAAGGCAATTGGAGAAATCATTTGACAAGTTTCATCCCAGGATTCTGGCAGATACCCAGGGCTGACTTTGTTACTCAGAGATTATGTTTACAGTGCAATGATTTAGGGATTGAGGGATTATCCAGCGTGGGCCCACAGCCCAACAGCTCCAGAAGTACCAAATACCTAATGATTCCTGACAGCAGGAATCAATCTCTAGGAGCTGAGATTCTTTTCCTTTCGAATTTTTTTTCCCCCTGGGATAAAACAAAACTGTTCTGTTCAAGCACTGCTGTCTACAAATCATTAATAAAGGCAATTGGCTGATTTACATCTGGCATTACAGAGGTCAGAACAATAAAACATGACTTTATTTTGCAGCTAACACACCCTCTCTGCCGTCCTTTATACAGGCTGTCAGAAGCCAGTGCATGAGGGGAGGAGAGGTGGGGTGCAGCAAGGAGGCAGGTGGGGAGGACCAGGAATTATTGGTGCCTGGGGAATATTGCAGGAGGAATGAAAATGGTGCATTTCTAACAGCTTGGAAGAGCTTGTTGTTGTTGTTGTTATTTGAAAAGATTATGCCAACATAACAGGGTTCTGGCTTATGTAGGAGAAGACCAGTGTGTTACTCCTATCAAGAAGCAGATATTTTGAAAATGTTCTGCTTTTTAAAGCTGGGTCTGTCAATGGATATTTCCTAGTGGAAACCCCTATGCTGTTAAGCAAATCTTATATAAACTGTCTTTAGTTTGCACGGAGAATTTTTCAATGAAAAGCCTTTAGCAGTGATATTTGTAGTGTTACCAAGCCTTTGGGTTCTGACCTGCTGCTTATTTCTATATCTGTAAATTGCTGTATCTGGTTAAATGGGAGCACTTTGGTTCTTCCCAAATATCCCATTAGCAGAGTTTCTCCCAAGGATGTGAAAACACAGAAACAGAGCAGTGAGCAGATGCTCACACGAAAGGCCCAACTTCCCCGTGCTCAGAAACCAGAATGATTATTTATTTTTCGTTTTATTTGTGCCTCCGGCGCAATTTATTTTTGGGTTTGGAAAAATCTGACCTTAAATACATGTATTTGAGGCAGGAGGTATCAGGGACAGATCCAGAAACCTAACTAAGGTCCAGATCCTCCAAGCTGGTCTGTAAGGCAGCCCCATGCAGTCTGTTTGTTGGGATTATCACTGGCCACTGCTGCATCTTGAGCTGTTTCCTCAGTGTAGAAAATCCCTGTTAAAAAATTACCTTATCAATGATACTTCTCACCTATTTTTTTTTTTAAATACCGTATTGAATATTGTGGTTTTTCTATTCCCAAAGACCTTCTCCCCCAAAGCAAAAACTACTCGAAAACTAAGCACATACACACCAAAAAAAAACCAAAAAAAAACCCCAACAGTGCTGCAAAAACTTCCTCCATCTTCCTGTATGATTCTGATCAAAACCCTTGTTAAATGCCAGACAGCAGGTCAGAGCCATTTTCTTAAACTCAAGGGGCATCAAATTTTCCTGTCCATCCCTCAGCCTTTCAGGCTGCTTCCCTTAATGATGATATTGATTTTGATTTTAGTTTCATCTAGTTTTAATCTATCCCAGTGATGGACTCCCACTGCTCCCAACAGGATATTATTCTATACTCTGGCAGACCTCACTGATAGGAATCTTTCCCTGACATCTAACTTTTCTTTTTTTTTTCTTTGTTTTGTTTTGTTTAAACTTTTTATGCTTTGATTGGTTGAAGTCCTTAAAGCCAGGACTTAGGGGTTAGACAGGGAGGCCAGGCCACATGAATTGCCGACCTGCTAAAGAAATGTGCAAAAGTTTCCTCCTGAGGCCTCACTTTCTGTTACAGCCACAGGTTTTAAAGAAAATATATTCTCTCAAAATGCTTTGTAAGGAAAAGAAAGGAAAAGGATCATTATTTAGAGGAACCTGAGCCAAATGGGAGATGTAGCAAGTATTTTCTGCATTGTAAAAATAAAATCTTGTCATTGAGACACAAGCTTTGGGTTAAGTTTATGCATATATTTTGTAAATAATTTTAAAATCATGTGGAATTGGCTATGATTATTTACATGGATCATTTTGCTGTTCCATCTCCCATATTAGTGCACAGTAAATGCCAGACCAGTCAAAGGAAAAGACCACCAAGGTCACTATACTGGCTCCAGAAGCTTTAATAAAGATGTCAGGGAAAGACACAGGAACTCTTGCTGTTCCCCATCCTAAGCAATTCTCCTTTCTCCTTTTCAGGCATGAATTTCCCACACTGAGAGTCCTTGTAATCCTCTCTCTTACCTCTGATCAGACTGGTTTAGGGCTAATGGCAGGCACACTGAAAATCAGGAGATGAACAGTTCAGAAATCTTCTATATTGCATATTTTAGTGCAGGTGGAGTAGCCCGTGTTGTGTCCAAAGGAATACATAATCTCTCTATAATTATAATGAGCTATTCTGTGATCCCAGACAGCTGTAAACTCACCCCAAAAGAAGTCAGATACAAGACCTCTGTGCAGTAATTCACTGAGCCACGTGAGCTACTGAAAAACATCCGTGTAAAAAAAAGTGCTTGGAAGAATCAACAGGACACAGAAAGAACAGAGGAGGAAAAGCAAGATGAAGTTGGGCAGCAGCAAAGAGATGAAAAGCCTTAAAGTTGAACTCGAAATCCACCCAGGACAGAAGTCACGTATCTCTTTTAAGGCCGAAAAAGGCCATTAGGATGATTGCAGCCTCCTTGCTGCAAAACACAAGCGGCAGGAGCTCACCCAGTGATCCTCTCATCAGAACTCGTGATTTTAATTCAAAAGTGCAGCCTTTGGTAAAGTTAGGCAGCCTCACAAAAGAGGCTGACTCACCACACCTCTTAGGAACCTGCTCTGATGACTAATTGCTCTTATTGTTAAAAACGAGCCTCTAATTTGCGACATTAACACTGACAACCTCGAATTCCAGCCACTTCATCTTGGTCTTTTATGTGCTGGAAGGAGCTGCGCAAAAGAGAGAAAAAGGGACGCTATGTCTTTGTATCAAATGTTTTTCATGTAAACTGCAGAGTGAGGGGAAAAAAAAAATCCACCGAGATGGGGAAAAAAAATGCAGAAATACGTCGTGGCAACCAAGGCAGGAATTATTGGGGCATTGCTGAAAGAGTAAGGGAGGGATTTGGATTAGGATCATTTGGATTTCGTGATCTTTTTGATATTTTGGGGACTGGGAAGTCAAAAATAATCTCTACCTCGGGTTCCTCGGGGAATAGGGAAGGGATGGAATGAACAGAGCAGTGCTGAGACAGATACTGAGATGTAGGGAAAGTCTGGGCAGAAGGTGGGGGGTTGAGAGAGCAGCAGCAAACCCAGGGGATGATGGCACAGCCAGAGGGATTTGGGTACAAAACGGGATGGATTAAGAGATTTGGACTGAAGAGGTAAATCAAATACGGTAATTAATCAAAATGTATGGACTGGTGAGTGAGTTGCAAGCATGGACAAGGAGCCAGACACAGACTGGTTACATTATGTGGCACCTTCTGTCTCTAGTTCTACACTTCCAGCTAACAGACCGAAATCCTGACAGCTTAGCTTGAAAGCAGAAAATTTAAGTGCTGTTTTGCACAAGAATAGCGGAGAAATTTGACTCAGACAAACATGGCTTTTACAAAAATTAGCAAATAAGACTAAATTTAAAAAGTAAAACTTAACCAAGACACTTAAAGCGAGGGTTTGGGTTTTTTTTTCCCACTTCTAAGTAGTTTATTAGTCAGCTGTATAAAAATAATCCTAGTAATGAGAGACAAATTGCCCATTTATTCTGATTTTTGCATGATGAATTCTGAAGCCACAAAGAGACTGTTAACAGCAGGAATTGTAACAAGTGGGTTCTGGCAGGATGTGTGTTAAATCCACACAATTCAACAGAACTTGATTCCCTTCACAAGCGTTTCTGTAACCAGTTATAACATGTTCCTTGCAAAAACCCTTCAGTAGGGCCCAGCATATAATTTTGGTGTCCTGTTGCATCAACAGCCAGTAAGATCCAAACTCCTGGTAGGCTGGTGGGAGTTGAAGTTCACACCCTGGGTCACTGGAAGGTAATTTCCTTTAGCTTTGCAATAAACTCTCTCTGTATTGACCTCAGACCTCCAGCATTACGAGTGGTTAACGGCATCCATAAAAATAAAATGTTGGTGCAAAATATCTGAATTTGAGTAGATTTGCTAGAATTTTATTAATTTATAGAAGTTGAAGGTTATGCCATATGTCACTAGAAAGTAATTTTCTCTGAATGTGCAATAAGGGCTTAGATTTGATATATGACCTAAATATTGCAAGATATTAATACATCTCCATGCCAGATGGTAATGTACATGTGAGGAAATGTACCTTTTCTATCCTAAAAATTGCAAAGTTTTTCTTTAATTTACTAGGATAAACTCAATCAACGGCATTCATGAATTTTTGAACACTGGGTACTTACGTGGAATGTCCCCATCCCTCAAACAGAGAGCTGTGTTATTCCTGCAGGAAATACATCCAAAATGTTTCCAAAAACTGCTTCAGAGACTCTGTATGTGGTACCCATGTGTATATCTACTGGGGTTGTCCAGACTTGATGTACTCCTAGGAACAAACAATATTTTGGACCCTTGGGATCCAATTTAGATGCTGTTGGGGATTAGTTGCAAACAAATAAAGGGGAAATACATATTCAGAATCTTGTTACAGACAATAACAAACACATCAGGCAGGTCACAGGTTGCAACTCCAGGGTAAAAATTCAGGAGAAGGCTGTAAAGCTATTTTAAAATTCACCAATGTGCCTGTGAAGTTCAAAGGTATCCCAAACTTTGTTTTCTAGGGACAAGAGGTAATTCACTATTTCATGATGTTTGCTCATAAGTGCATTAAGTCCAGCGATTTCCTGGAAAGATATTAATGTCTTATTTATATACTGGGTAAGCAATATGGACTTTTTCTGCCTCCAGAATCAAAGCTGTGCACCAGAAATTCTCATATTCCCTGGCTATCAGTGCATAAAATCAATCTCTTTGCCAATTCCTTTTCGAACTACAAGTACAGACTAAATAATAAGGGTTTGTTTCAAATAAGAATTTTTATTGCTTAGGAAAGTCTAGCCTTTCAAAATGTGGTTTTGTCTTAAATCAGATGCTACTCTGGCAGTCACCTGACCCGAGGGAGAAGCAGGGGGTGTGATGGGAATTGAAGTCCAGTTGAGGAATGCAAATCACAGGAACGCAAAGACGGATGAACGACTGTCCCCAGGTCCTCACACAAGGTCCATTTTAATGTTGTTTCCATAAAGAACACAATAATTTTCACTTCACGGGTGGCAGCTTTCACTTTAAATTCACCTCTCTTCTGCCCAGTGGCATTAACTCACCCTAACCAAGACGTGAGCACGGACAGGAAATGTGGGGCAGCGAAATCCTGCCCATCAGGAGGATCAGTGGGCATCCTTCAAACACATCCTGCCCTGTGTTTTGCTTCATGGCTTATTTATGCTTCGTGTTCGGTTGGCATGGCAAGGTTCTGGTAGCAGAGGAGCTACTGGGGTGGCTTCTGGGAGAAGCTGCCAGAAGCTTGGCCCATGTCCAGTGGAACCAATGCCAGCTGGCTCCAAGATGGACTTGCTGCTGAGCCCATCAGTAACGGGGGCAGCACCTCTGGGATGATGTGTTTGAGAAGGGGGAAAAGTTGCTGCTTGGCAGAAATTGCAGCTGGAGAGAGGAGTGAGAATATGTGAGACCAACAACTCTGCAGACCCCCAGTTGATGGAGGACTCTCTCCTGTGAGAGGGACCCCACCCTGGAGCAGGGAAGAGTGTGAGGAGCCTTCCCCCTGAAGAGGAAGGAGCAGCAGTCACAACGTGATGAATTGACAGCAGCCCCCATTCCTGTCCCCCTGCATGTAGAAAGAAGGAAAGAAAATCTGAGTGAAGTTAAGCCTGGAAAGAAGGGAGAAGTGTGGGGGGAGCTGTTTTAAGATTTAGTTTTTATTTCTCATTATCCTACTCTAATTTCCCTAAGTCAGGACTGTTTTGCCCATGTTGGTAACTGCTGAGTGATCTCTCCCCATCCTTATCCCGGCCCATGAGCCTTTCTTTATATTTTCTCTCCTTGTCCAGCTGAGGAGGAGAGTGATGGAGTGGCTTTGGTGGGTGCCCAGTGTCCAGTCAGGACCCACCATGTGCCCTTGGGTCAGTTTGCTCCTGGTAGAGCCAGATCCAGCCTCACATTCCCTTGATGGACACTTGTTTCCAGCTCTGGGCTTTCAGCAAGCCTGGTGTTCACCTGAGCTTTTCTCCCTGCATCCTCACAGGGCTGTCTAAGAGGCCTTCAGGCTCTGGGAGCTCAGGAAATGCTTTACAGGGATTAAGTTTCCAGTGAAAGCCCAGACCAAAGGCCTTAAATACCAGGATGTGATTTCCTGCCTGGAAGCCAAGGACACACAGCCAGTGGGGGTCCTGCCAAATTACAGAGGAGGTGGGTTATCATTTCCCCTACCCCTCACTGCCATCCCAGACCTGTCATTTGAGGGCAGTGCAGTCAGAGAGGAAGCAGAGCCTGACTCCCCAGCTTGGTTCCCATCTCGGATGTGAGACACCAGGTGCTGGAGTGATGAGAGCTGTCACAGCCTGCAGGGTTTGCTGTCTGCAAATGAGAAATAACACCCAGAGAAAGTCTCTACCCTGTGAAGGTCCAGCTCGGGAGGAGGTGTGTGTGTGTGTGGAAGGGGTTTATACACGTCACCCCTAGTCTGGTTCTGGTGAGGACAGAGGACACAGCACCAGCCAGGGCTGGAACTGCAGGGCAGGATGATGCAGTGACTGCAGGGCTCAGGAGCAGCAGCAGCAGCAGGACTGATGGTCCTGAGCACGATGTCAGAACGAGCTCCCTCATGTGAGTTGTTTTCTCCCTGCCTCAACCAAGAGAGGGCTGCTCTTCTGAAGAGACAGATGCTCCTACCAGTCACAAAACTTAACAAAAAAGCTCTCATTTTCAGGAATATGGGATGATGTGCTTTGGCATCCAAGGGTACTTTCTTACTATTTACGCTCACTTGTCCCTGGCACATCCTCTGCTATCTAGTCCTTGAGTTTTCCTCTTGGTCAGCAAACTCAAGTAATTTGTGCAGTTCTTCCTTCCATCCATAAACACAGAAATACAGTATTTCTACAAAAAAATACACGCAAATATAAATCATAGAAATAATAAAATCATTTATGTTGCAAAAGATCTTCAAGATCATCAAGTCCAACCACAAATGATGAGCAAAGATGATAAACTGGGACTGGGCCATGTATATTGCAGGTGATGTACATAAAGAATGAAATTCAGACACTGTTTCAAAGAGCTTTCCACTCAGGTATAGAGCAAGAAATATGTAAAACAGGCAGGAACGTAGAGAAATAATGAGATTATTTGGGTCAGAGTGAGAGACTAGAGACAGAAAAGCAATTTTCCTGGGTTTTGCAGACATCACAATGGTGAGTTTGAGTTAGGAAGCATTTTGAAGGAGTACTATGAGATAGGCTTGTAGATGTTTAGAGCACGAGGAACAGTATGGGATAAACACAACGATAACTCGTTTGGAGATGGAAGAAGTGGGCGAGGGAAGACTGGCACCAGGGGCCAACTGAAGGTGAGAACCAACCTTTCCAAGCTGAGTGACAGATGAGGGCGAGGGTGGGTGAAGATGGACTGTGAAAGCAAGTGTGTGCAGCATATGTTTGAAGTGACAGAGAAAGGGTGACACCGGAGGGGAGGATCTGGAGGGCTGACACACTGACAGCAGTGGGCTGGGAAAGGGATCCCTGCAGCCGTATCCTAAAAGATGTGTGAGTGGAGCCAGGCTGCATTCATTCAGACCAGAGGGAAGGACAGTCCCTGCAGTTGTTATGAGAGAGGAAATGAGAGGCTGGACAAAAGTTTTGGCTGCAAGGCAGGAGAAGAAAGGTCAGATATATTCAGAAATGTTGTGATGGAAAAGGCTTCTTGAGGAATAGCCTGGCTGTGAGGCTTCGGGCTGCTGCCCAAAATTACAGAGCCAGGGTGGGGTTACACAGTGCAGGAGCTAAGAGACAGCAGGAAAACAGTGTGGTAAGAACTAAAATCTTCACCCAGGCTTTTATGACCCTGCAGTGATGGGGAGGGAGCCCCAAGGAGACATCAGAGATTTTCCTAGTGAAGTGATAGAAGTAGAGACACCATTGTTATCCTGGAGAAACAATGCAGGTGGTGTTTACCCAGGAATGACAGCCTGGTGCCTTCCTAGAGCTTGCATGACACTGATTTGTCTTTGGATAATTGTTCATCTCATGTGTGGTAAGTCACTGGCTGGCTAACACCCAGGATTTCTCAGACTCTCTTTGGCACCCCCCGTCTAAGCTGTGATCATTGTCATATTTCACATGTCTTGGCTTTCTCGTAGGCACATGGCACGTGCAGGGTTTTCTCCTGAGAGAGTGGTGGGTGCATCTAACACAGGGATGCCACTGCTAAAAGATGCAATTCTGCCCCAGGTCCCCATGAGCTAAGATGGGCCTGGCTGTGGCTGTGGGGCTGGGTTTCACTCTGCAGATGTTGGCAGCTGTCATTGCACCGCTCAAAGGACTGTGCTTTTTATTTCTCTGATTTTCATTACTCAGTATTTGCTTATAATAGGAACAGATTGTTATTATTTCCACATCATTTTCAGAGATTTCCACACTGTGGAGCAGAACATCCCCGCAAACACAGGAGTAGGATATCCTGTTTGATTCCCTTTTTAGCCCTGGATATGAACCCTGGGACAAAGCTTTTCCCCAGGGACCAGTCCATGCCTTCATTTTCTTGTACTAAGGGCCACACAGCCTGGCCCCTCAACAGCTGGATATCTCAGTGGATCCTGATCAGACCCTTCTCACATTTCTGAAAAACACCAACAGAGCAGGTGGCAACAGAGTTTGTACCTTCCACCCCACCTTCAGAGCCTCTGGCAAATAACAGTGAGTGATAACTTAGAAGCAGCTTCTCTTGACAATGAAAGTCATATTTTGCTTTGAAAATACCCCGTGCTTGGAGAAAAAGCCGAAATAAAAACTCTGTGCCCACAATGTCTATCCTTTGCATTCACTTTGCCTCGGTGTCACCTGCTCTCCTGGGGACCCTCAGCACGCTGCTGCAGCCCCTGGCTTTGTGTTCTTGACAGCTTTGTCTTCTTCTTTGTGGGTCCAGTCCTTTAACAGATCAGTGTCTTTTGATCTCGCTCCTCTCAGCGTTGTCAAAACATCTTTGTCAAAACAGCCCTGTCACTGGGACTGGGAGTGAGGAGTCCTTCACAGCTAGAAAGCTCCTGTTACGTTGGAGAGTTTACATCTTATCCAGGCCACTCTTTTATATCTCCTGTCTTTCTTTTCCTCTCTTTTGCCAGTGATGAATGGTGACTTTAACAGGGTGACTTTACACCGGTGCACCGAGGGGCCTCTGCTATTAATGAGTCATATTGCAAATATTTCCTTATTTTCCCTAAATTTTATCACTGCAGTGCCTGACCACCTCATGAGACCAAGGCATGACAGGGAGGCGTGAAACTAAAGGCACAGAGAAACTATGAAGTTTTTGTTAAAAGTCAGAAAGGTTGTCTCTGAAACTTGAATGACAAGTTTTATTGGTCCTGCACCAAAAAAATATTAAAAGAGCTCAGATGAAGTTTGTACTAAAAGTATCTTTTTTTTGATGTAGTTAAAATAATCAGGATGAGCCACCACTATCCAAGGGTACAGATCCTCTTAAGCAAGGGGGACCTAGAGAAAATGTAAAAGGAGGAACACAAGCAAAGAACTTTAAAGTTCATGGGAAGGGTTTGGGGAGGAAAAACTTTGGGATTCAGCCTCTTATCTGCAGTTTTCCACTTTCACTAAGACTCAAGAGAGATAGTAGAACTAATTTCTTCTCTGTTTCCATTATAAGGAGCACATTTTTCCAATGTAACCCCTGGAAAAGGTATCATCAATCACTGCTCTTTTAATCTGGGAGTTGTGACTTCCAAGAGTTTGATGAATAGGTCCAGAAGTTACTGTAGTTTGTGACCTTCCTTTCTGGACAGATGGAAGGAGAAATTCTGAATTTCTTATTCTTCATAGCTCTTTGACTTTGATCAGGAGTCACAACGTATAAAAGATTTGGAAATAGAACTTGGCTGGATATTGGCATGGAGGAAGAGAGTGTTTGGATGAAAACTTTAGCATTTGTCACCAAAAAATAAAACAAAAACAACTCCAGAGGACAATAAACTTGGGGGTTGTGTGTGTGATATCTGTCCCACAAAAAGAAATCATTGTGATGCTTTATTTGTGGCTTAGAGGGACTTGATAGGAAAGTTTTAAAACAATAATTTGAATTGCTAAATGTGGAACTTTACATAAAATTCAGTTTGCCATCTGCAAAAAGACTCCTCCAATATTTTAATGTTATATTTTAATGTAATAATATTTTATATTTGGCAATAACAACATAACAAAAATAGTGATGATGATGATAATAATAATAATAATAATAATAATAATAATGATGATAATAATAATAGTAATAATAATAATAATAATAATAATAATAA
The DNA here is from genome assembly GCF_001604755.1 of Lepidothrix coronata. Taxonomy (NCBI): domain Eukaryota; kingdom Metazoa; phylum Chordata; class Aves; order Passeriformes; family Pipridae; genus Lepidothrix; species Lepidothrix coronata. The sequence goes on from NW_016690208.1 coordinate 394,861, forward strand.
TAATAATAATAATAAAGACTTTTAATAACTGATGCTAAGAATCATTGAATGAGGTAGAGAGACTCTCTGACTGCACAAATCCTGGAGGGCAAACCCTCTGAGGTGCTTTACTCCACCAGCACCAACTCCCTGCACACCAGAGCTGGAATGTCTGGACACAGCACTTGGTGCTGTGGTTTAGTTGACAAGGTGGTGATCAGTCAAGGGTTGGTGATCAGTCAAGGGTTGGACTCAGTGATCTTGGAGGTCTTTTCCAACCCAAATGATTCTCTGGTTCTGACTGTGGAGCTCCTCCTTCAGCCGTGTCAGAGGGAACCTGAGACCCAGGAGGGACAACCAGTAACACCGACTTGGATGTTGTCATTTTAACACAAACTGATTTGAGCGACGTGGCTGAACAGCTGCTTGATTTTAGGGGTAACAGGAGGTATTAGGAAGGGTAAAAATCTTCCAGCATCTCGGGCTTCAGACGTGGTGTCTTTGATGGTGTCTCTGACCTGCTCTGACTGTGGTGTGTGAGAGGGATCCTGCTGTAATTCCTCAGGCTGGAATCAATCATGCAGCTAAATCGGTGCTCCTTTGATCAGAGCAGCTCCCTGTCCCGCATGGCTGGAGGTATCAAATCACCAGCCCTCCTGCTTGAAGTACAAGGGGCATTCATAAATCAGCCTGGCAGACCATAAATTCATTTACCCAACAGAGACACGGTCAAAAGCAGCTCAATGGGTTTTTAAAGGCCTTTGTGCAGTGCTGGAAATAAACAATGGATGGAGAGGGGGGAGAGAAGGAGAAAGTGGCATCTTTATCCTCTGCTGAGGGAGGTAGTGCTGCTCTGATGCAGGGTGGCCTTTCTTCACTCTGTGGTGCTTTGGGAGGCTGGGGCTGGGTCTCCCAAAGCTGTTCACAAGCCTCTCACTCGCTGCTGAAGCAGAGATGGGTCAGAGCAGGGATTTCTGGGTCTCTTGCAAAAAAGCTAAGAAGATGTGCAAGAATCCTGCTCGAAATGACTGATCCAAACTGTCTGTCCTGTGCCAGCTGGTGTCCAGCAAGAGCAAAAGAGGAAATAAACTCACAGCTGAGCCCTGGTCAGTCAGGGGGCTTTGAGGTGTGGGAAGACTCAGCCTGAGCAGCAGGGCCTTTCCCTGGCTGTGTTTCTAGCCATTGCCACATGTTTGCATCTGGATTTAGACCATCAGATATCGAGATTCAAGTCTCAGCCCAGTCTACAAAAACAGTCACGTAAAGAGCCTTCACTTAGTCATGCAAATCACAGCAAATGAAACCTTTCAGATGCATCAAAACAATCCTGAGACACAGAGTTTCCGTGGCTGCTTCTCTTTCCCTGCACTCTGATATCATTTGTCTTGAGAAATAGATATATATATTATATATATATATATATATATATTTAAACAATATCACAGCAGCAGTGCCAGTTGCTTCTAATAAAATATCTCTGCTGAAATAATGCAGTGTCTGAGAGGTTGGGTGTAATATGGTTAAATGCTTTTACAATCCCCCATTAAAGTAAGTGGATAGAAATTCATAAAATATTGATAGCATTTGAAAAGTCCTCATTCACGGAGCCATCCAGCACATGGAGCAGGCCCAGAGCAGCCAGTGCTGAGACAGATGTTGATACCAGGATGTCCCTCTTGCATTGGAAGAGAGGACAGACTTAGGTTAAATCATTTTGCTGAAAAGCAGAGCGTTTGAGATCAAATCCTGTGCTGCAGTTTGTTTTAATCCAGTTACTAAACCAAGCAGGGCTCCGTTTTCCTGCTGAGTACGACAGAAATAACAATCCCAAGCTGGCAAGGATACTGCATTTCTACTGTTCCTATCACGAGCCCAGGGGCACTAATGAGACCTTGGAGTGGGAAAAAGAGCTATGATTTAAACCTAAGTGATGAGAGAGGGGTTGGTTGCTTTTGAGTCAGCGCCGAGATGACCTGATCCCTCGCTCAAAAGGCGTCTGGCTGAACGGCTTCCTGTCTGTGGTGAAGGTAATAGCAAAGCTGGCTGCATCCTCCTCTCTGGCAATTAGAGCCCAGTCCCCTGGGTATTGAAATCAGCTGGCACTCCTCCAAAGGCTGGGTTTTTAAAAGAAAGGGGAAAAAAAAAATAAAGTGTGTCTGGAGTTGTTTTCCACCTCAGCGAAGTACATGTCTGGCTTCTTGTGTCTGCAGGCAGAGGCTGCTCGGGAGAGACCAAAGGGCCTGGAAAGCTTAAGGACTGTAAAAATAACTGCAGGATTAGAAGAAAGGGGCTGTGAGAGGGACTAGGGTGAACTGCCGGAGCAGAATTAAGTCAAGACCTGGTGTTAATCCAACAGCTTCAGGTTGAGAGCAGATTTGAACTCTTTGACAGGAGTAATCTACAGCTGTGCAGGAACAGTCACCTCAGCAAGTGGTGGCAGGGAGGAAATCTTCTGTGGGTGAGGAAAAGTTGGGAATGACCAGTGCAGCACCCCCTGTGTGGCTGTGGCTGAGGTGTCACACCAGAGAGGACTTCTGTACATCACACAGGGAATAGTCCCAGGCTCACCTCTGTCACTGGGCCTTAGAGAAACTCCTTCGGAGGGAGGCAGGTAGGAGAAATTGATACCTGTGGATCCCAGGGACCATTATCCCAGGGTTGAATTCCCGCAGCAGATATCCCAGCTGTTTCCAGAACAAGTTTGGAAAACAACCCAAGATGTTCCCTGTCCTCCTGTGCCAGTCTGTTCTGAGCAGTCATCACCTCGACACCTCCTGCAAGTGCCAGAAAGCTCCCGGCAGTTCCCGTTCATTGGAGATCCCAGTTCCCACTCACACCAGCTTTACCTTCGTGTCACTCAATTGACCGGATAGCAAAGGAGACAAGGACCTGGGTTCCTATTTCTCATTTTGCAAGAGCAGCTAAATTAACCCTGGGGTCAAAGCCAAATGCCAGCCTCCCTGAACTCCTCCAGGATTCAGTGGCTGTGCAGCAGCACTGCTGGAACAGGACCCGAGCTCGCTTTAAACCAGCAGCACTTTGCTCAGAGTGGGCAAATTTATCCTACTATTTTTTTTTTTCCAACAGTCCTCATCGACCTCCAAACTGCTGTTATCTAACACTATAAAGCTTGTTTCCCCTATACACAGACCTTCAGCATAGACATCTCTCAGCTGGATGCCGTGGTTAGGACTTTGCTCCCCCATAAACTAGGAATAATTTCGCCCGAGATGAGTTTGTCCACGTTTCATTGGAAAAGCAGCCTTTTATTTCCCAGCCTGCACTCAGCCATGGTGTTGCTATTCTGGTTATACAATTACTGTATCTCATCTCAGAAACTGCTGCACTTCAGAACCGAATTTCTCACTGGTGTGTAAATTAGAGTAAAACAGAGCTTTGGGATCCATTAGGAAGAAAGTGTCAATCTAAGGTTATTTTTTGCTTAGGTTTGCTTTCAATTTTCTTCACCTTGTTTTATCCTCCAGCATGGCAGCAGGTTGTGTATGTTTATTAAATGAACTAAATATTCCCTTATAAATATGTATTTATTTGGTTTGCTTTAATAAATATATGTTTACAAAGACATATTTATACATACATTTATAAATATTAGTATAAATACGTATCTATTTATACATTAGTGTACAAAATAAATACAGCTATTAAATGAATTAAACATAATTAAAAGCTTACTATTTTCCAGCATATTGGCAGCTGATCTTTCTTCTCCTACCTCTGCAATGTTATTCAGGCTTACCTGTGTGTTAAACCCTCATATCCTCCACTTTGGGGAGTTTCCCTCATGCTGTACAACAGTGTATCTGTCTGAGAAGGAGCAGGGAAGTTGGTCTTCTGATTTATTTCTGATAGGGAGCAATACATTTTCTTTAGGGGAAGCACAAGGCTGTAGATCATAGATGTGGGAAGTCTGGATCGATATTTTTTTTCCTTTTCTCCTATATAGGATATAAGTAGCTGCTGATCCACTCTCACCAGAGCCAGCAAAGTGAATCATCTCTTGGAGTTATCTCCTTCAAGCCTGGGCTACTTCAGAAAGACAAGTCCAAGAAGCCCAAAGATTTTTTTTTCCCCTAACCTTTAAGGTGTTTTTTTTTTTAAGGCCCAAGAAATACTTAGCAAATCTGACCTGCTCTCTGTAAGGAAACCATCCCTGTGGCTCGTGTAGCTGCTTCTTCCACTTCCCATGTGAAGGGCAGCATTACAATCACTCTGTCATCTCCTCTTCAAAGATGGAGATGAAACAGCATGTTCCCAGCAGCTGAAAGACGTGCTCTAGTTAAAACCTGAGCGTGTGAACTCAGGAGGAATGGGAATCCCCTGCAGGCTTCCCCAAAAAGACATTCTCCCCAAACGTCCTTGCTGTGGAATAGCGAGTCCTCGGCGCCCCAGGCCAAGCAATGGGCTCTGCAACGATACATTATATTTGTATAATTCACACTATTTAATTCAAGACTATTTTTCACTGCCTTTGTCTTCAGGATTACCAGACCACCAAGGGATTAGATGAGTGATAACAGAGACAGCAGCGAAAACATACCAGGAACCTTTCATTTAGAAGAGCTGTGATCGTGCTTTTTAGATCCTGAACATGTCCTGTCCAAGGATTTAAGGCCTCTTACCAGTGCTCATTATCTGGTAAAGAAGATGTGCTGTGTTATAATCATCCCAATCCTCTCGCTTGGCTAAAACCACCTATTAAACCCACGCCTGAGCCTGGAATTAGAAGCTGCAGCACAGGCTCCTCCTGCTCCCTGTCCCCACAGCCCATGTTCTCCACTTATCTGCCCTATAATGCAATAAAACAGGCACACTCATGGAAATTTGCCCTGGCACTGTGGTAAATCCACATGGGGACATGTGGTAACCTGCTACTTGTCACCAAGGGCAGATTCACCTGGTCAGGATGGGTCATTCTGCTTTCTCATGTTAATGGTTGTTACCTTTGAGGACAACATGGAATAACCTCTCTTTTTTTTGCTCCTTCTCCTCCTTTTCTCACTTGCAGATGCTGCCTGCACAGCTGGTAAAACAGATAGGTCTTTCTAACTCTTTCATGCATGCTCAGTGAATCCAGGTAGTTTTATAAATATGGTAATGGTTCCCAGAGCTTGCCTGGACTGGAAATGAAACAGGAAGCCACAGAGGCTGGTCTTTGAGAGATAACTGCAGCAACAGCTCCGCTGCAGGAGGGACTAAATCCACACTCCAGGCCAAATTAGCAGCCTCCCTGCTCCCCATTAGTATGAGGAAAGCTCTTGTGCTCACCTGTTTGCTGATTACAACCATGGAGGAAGCAGCAGCTCTTGTTTAGTTTATTACCAGAAGGCCCAAGCTGGTGATAAAAAGCACTGATTTCTACAATGGGGGATCCTGCCTGGCACTTCAATGCAGTTGTCCTGCTGAGAAAATTACGGATAAACTCTTAATTTATTCTCCTTTTAAGGGAGAGGGGAAGAAAAGGAGAAAGGGAAAAAAAAAAAGCCCCAAACTCAACAACAACTTCTGATAAGTGCTGGTGAAAAGGCTGGTTTTTCCTAGGCTGTTTCCAAAGGCTCATTCCCTGGAGGTGTCATCCTGGGGTTGCTCCCACCAAGGACTGGACCCAAGGACCATTTATTGTGATCTCTCCAGCAGAGCTCTTTCCCCCAGAGGCTGGTTCATGGTGACATCTCAGGTAAGTGGGACACCATCCCCTGTGCTTCTGGTTCTAAGGGTGTGGCTGCATCTGCCCCAGACCACATCCAGGGATTTCCAGGGCTCCCTGGAAAGGTCACATGAGAGGAAAAGCAATAGTGACTGATGGTTTAGCCAAGGGGGGAGGCGAAGAGGAAGGCTGTGATTTCTGGGGCAGGCTAGAGGAGCTCAGGATGAGGGAGGAATAAAACAAAAAGTGAGGGAGTGGCAAGAGGAAGGAGATGGATCTCAGCTTCTCAAGCGATGCCTTTGACAAATCTCTGAGATCTAACCTTGCCTTAAAAAATTAATATTGCCCAGAGCCCAGCAGTAAAATGAAGCAGTACATCTGACCTGCCAGGAGTGCAGAGCTGCACCAGGCACGCTCTGATCCTGTTGGGAGCCTGTTTGTGCTGGGATTTGGGAATTACTGACAACAAGAATCCTCTCTGAGGAGTCACTGATTCCCTTGTAGCTTCTGGAAGCACCAAAGCTTGTTAACCAGTAATGGATTTACAGAGAGAAGGATGCCACACTGTGAGGGTAGAGATGTTCAAACACTCCAGTGGAACAATAATCCAGTTTCCATCAGCATTTGGGACTTCCAGCATCATGTATTTGGGATTTCCAGCATCATGAAAGGAGCCCCACACTTAAAATGAAGGGTTGTCATGTATTAGCAAGTAGGTTCAACATGAAGTCACCTCTCTCTCACATGACACTTAAATGTATAGATACTCTGCCTCTTCCTTTTGTGTCTAATCTGACCAGGTCCCTTCTGTTTTCTCCCACACTTTGTTTCTTTCCCATTTTAAAAGAAACTCTTCAAGTGCTGGTGTCATTGCTGAAGGCACTTTGCTGTGTTTTCAACATTCTTTACACAATAAGGTGACTAAAATATGCTTGTGAACCCTGTTCTGACAACAGAGCAGAAGTTTCTGCATCTGTGCACCTGCCCAAAAACCCAGAGCAGCTCTCCTGGAAGCCTGGGGATTCCAGCTATTAAGAAGATTCAGAGTCTTTCCAAATTTGCATGTCCTGGCATGATACCTCCCAGGAATTTTACTTCTGTTGGTGTCACAAAAGCACACAAACAATGTTCTCTAGAGCCTCCCTACACATGTATTTATCTAGGGGTGAAAAAAGGATGGAAACAATACAGCAGAAATAGAAAGAACTCATCATTTCCTGAGGTTTTCCTTGCTAATATAGATGTACAGTACAGACTTTCTCAAGCTTTTAGATTTATTTCCTAAGGCTGCAAAAAGTAGCTGGAAGCCCTACTCCATTCAATATTGTTCTAACCTCCCCTTTGATTTTGACAGTGATGGATTTTACCTTCTGCACTTAAAAAATCCTGCCCCAGACATGCTGTCCCTGGATAGCCAAGAGAAAAAACCAGCCAGATGTCACCTTTCTAGGCAACAGCTCTTGCTTTGGGAGACCACCAGTCCCACCACAATCCCTCCTCATGCAGCTCTTGCCTAAGAAGGAGCAGGAAAGAATCAAGCAGAGAAGATGAAGAAAATATTCAAGAATAGGTGGTCAGTTTATCCTCTTCCACAGCCCACAGGGAGCCTGTGCTCTCTAAACCATTGAGCTCCAGGACAGCAGGACTGTCCCAGTGCCTGGGGCTGCCCAGAAAAGTGGTGGAGTCTGACACCCACATCCCTGGAGGTGTCCAAGGAACAACTGGACGTGGCACTCAGTGCTCTGGGCTGGGTGACAAGGTGAGGATCAGTCACAGGATGGACTTGATGATCTCAGAGGTCTTTTCCAACCTAAATGGTTCTGTGATTCTGCACAGATATGCCACCATTTCCCACTTTGGTGGTTGGGAGCCTGTGCTCAGCAGGGACGTGGTGCTGCCCAGTCCCAGCTTTCCTCCTCCCAGAGTTAACATCGTTCCCCTTCTCAGCCTTGACACTTCTTTCATTTTTGTGTACTCCTTCAAACAATTTGTTTGGCTTGGTTTTTTTCCTCTCTGAATCCATGGCAGTTATCTTTAATTAAAGATAACTTTAATTTAATTGGGTGTTTTCCCTCTTCTGCTGCTGATTAAGCGTAGCCAGTATCCATGAACCCCACTGCTGGAATCAAGACTTCCAGGTCTCATGTTTCCCAAATCTCCTCTCCATCTCTCTCTAAATACAAGTGTTGCCATTAATAATGATAAAAGCATCATATGGAGCTTCTCACTCTTCTGAGGCCCAAAGGGCTTTCCAGGCTGTGATGGGAGATCTCCACTCATCACCACGCTGAGGAGAAATCCTTTGTGTGTCTCCTGTGGTGGGAGCAGTGCATGAGTGAAATGGCTTCTGGCTGAAAAGCTGAGGGATCCTCGTGCTGTGATCCTGCCAGAAACACACCTGGTTGGATTGTGCCACAGGGTGAAGCTTGTCCCAGCTCTATGAATCAAAATCACAGCCCCAAGGCCGCCAGAATCCAAGTGTTTGGACAACACTCTCAGGCACAGACTGGGATTGTTGGGGTGTCCTGTGCAGGGCCAGGAGCTGGGCTTGTAATCCTCGTGGTCCCTTCCAACTCAAGGTATCCTATGGAAATGGGAAGAGCAATGGACACTGCACAGCTGCTTTTGTAGGCAGGAAGAGGGAGGCTTACAATAAAGCCTTGGCAGAGCAGCCCTGGCTAATACAAGCACCATCCCCCTCCAGGTGAACCCAGGGCCCCCAGTCCTGGCTGAACTCAGCCTTTCCCCACACATTTCCCTCTCAAGGGGTGATTTCTTCCTGATTCAGCCTGTTTCCTCCCCGTGCCCTGCTCCAGCTGCTTGCTTAATGCTGTGTCTGAAGGAAAAGCATCAATTACTGCATCACTCACCTCCCCTCCTGCAGCACCACGGGCTTTGTGGCTGCCCCAGCCCTCCATCAGCTGAGCCTGATCCAATTAGGTTATAGCAGGACCGTGGCTCTGGGCATTATGAAGGACATTAGCCCTGTATTTTAACCCCATCAGTATTTCTCCTGATACATTTCTTTCCCTCTTCCACTTCTTTCCTCGTGCTCCTTCCTTTGACATCATAATTCTAGGGTTCCACAGGATCAGTTTTTAGAAGGTTTTTCTTCTCCTCTGCAGATGCTTATTGCTTTGTCACAGTCTGCTTTACTTCAGAAATTTTTTCTCCTGCTTCTATCACATTATTTTTTCTTTCAAAAGATATAACTGCCAAAATGGAATCAAATTTGATGTAATTTCTATTTAAAAGACTTTGATTGCAGGGGAAGAAGGAGGTTAAATGTCAATGAATGCATTGCTCTAGCTTTTATGAAAAGAATTTCAGCTAATTGTTACTTATTATGCATATTTTTTGATATAAAAATTATTAGCCCCCAGAATGCTCACAAATGTCTTTGACAAACCTGACAGTGGGTGAGAAACAACAACAAAAAAAAATTACTTTTAGTTTGGAGATGGGATGTGAGGACTCCGTGAGTGGTCCCATGGTTGTTCCCTATTTGTGAGGGATGTGAGGATGCCATGAGTGGTCCCATGGTTGTTCCCTATTTGTGAGGGATGTGAGGATGCCATGAGTGGTCCCATGGTTGTTCCCTATTTGTGAGGCTGTACAGGATGAGGCAAATGGCAAAATCTTCCCTGAGTAGAGGCCAGTGATGATGCAGAGCTGGACCAGAACATCCCAGATGGAGCAGAGGAGGCAGCAGCCCTTCCCTTGTCCTCCTAAAGAGCTGAAGGGCCACAGCCCCAGTTTGGGTGATGTGTTCCAAATTAAATAGGAAGGCTGGAAAATCAGATAATGTGATATCTGTGTTTGCAGCATCACTCTCACAGCCACCTCTTCCCTGCTGCCTCCTGGGGACCTCACTGACACCTTTGCTCACCTCTTGGTCCCCATGTGTTTGAAACACCTCTTGTCATTCACCTTCCCCTTCACTGCCATCACCTTTTGCTTTTCCCCCTCGTACCATTCCATGCTTTGCTTTGCACAAGCCTCCTCATCTGCTCAGTTGGTAATATCAGTTCATGCTTCTTTGTTCTGCTCATCCATAGGGAAAAAATGTGGTGAAAACCATAAGCTGTGGAAATCACAAAGTTTGGCCTCTTAAGGTGTGTGTTATGGGGGAAATGGCAATTTTTCTCTGCCCACTGAAGAGCCACCTTGAAATTAAGGGTGAACAGACCTTCAGCTGGCTCTGAGCTCCACACTCTTTAATTCAAAATGTCCTTGATGTTACAATAACAAGAATTAAGCCTATCTAGGTTGCTGCCAGCCCTTTTCTTCCTCTCCAGTTTCAACAGGAAGCAGGGAGGAGCAAAAACTATTTCAGCTTCTCAAAAACAACAACCCAAGTACGAGTCTAAAAATGCACAAAGGTTTGGCATTTAAATATCACAGCTGTAGCCTTCTTAGAAATACCAGAGATACATAATGAATTATAGATTGGGCTGAGCTGCAAAATTCAACCCCCCTGCTTGTCCTTTCGTGAAGTTCTGGTCTGACCCAGGGGTTTGGTTCAGGTCCATCTCTAATTCTGAGTTCATTCCCTCTGTGATCCCTGACTTTTCCTGCACTCCCCCAGGTTTAACTCTGAATGTTTATGAACAGGGAGGCATTGTCAGGCAAAGAGAGGCCATGCCAGGGTTTGAACATTTAGCACTGGAGCTCGGGGTGGGGTTACAATTCCTGAGGGTTAGCATGGGACTTTTTTACTGCTTTTTCTTTTGTTTGTTTTAGTGTCTCTCTCCCGCTGGAGTAAAAGTCTTACCAACACTCTTGACATGAGAGGTTAAAAGGTTAAGGTGTCCCTGTGCAGTGGTGCTGCTCCATGTTTATCAGTGCTGAAGCTGAAGCTGTTGAGAGAAACAACAGCAGGCTCAATACCAAGCCTCCATTTTTACTCCACCACCGTGGACCGCTTATTTTATTCATTTATTTCTTTTGCAGAGACACCCTGAGCTTGTGATGTCTCCCACATCTCAGCATCTTGACCATGTTTTCCTTCCTCAGAGTTATCCCAGTGGTCACAGGACAGAGTAGTTGGGATAGGAAGGGACCTCTGGTCCAACCCTCTGCTCTAAAAGACATTTTAACCCAGAAGAAAAGGCTTCTTCTTCTTCTTCTGTCTTTCTTGATGCTGTTCTGCTTCTACCCATCTCGCACTGCTCTCTCCTCTGGCTCCAGTTGTTCCCTCCAGCATGGAGTCACTCTGTCATCATCCCCTCCTTGTCTGAAATTCAGCCCTTCAGCCCTGGGAAGCCTTATAAAGGCTTGCTGGGGCAGGGGTGAGGAAGGAAAGGTGAAAAGCAGCTTCTGGGGTTTGGGATTTATGGCAGGAAAGGATGCTCGTCAGCAGGGGAAGGTTATCAGTCCCGAGAAGCCCCGTCTAAGTGAAAATTGAAACTGTCAGGCTGCCTGTGCTCCCTGCTCTGTTTCTGCCCTGAGATCTTTAATTATTATTTCTCATTGGATTTTTTTTTATCCCTCCTCTCTTAGTTTCATTTGAAAAATGTTTTCTGCAGATATAAAAGCAGGATAAATCACTCGTGACCTTCAAACATGCCACCTTGTGTTTTCCTTCTGCTCCTGCTCTTGGGCCAGCCCTGAGCAAAGCCAGGCACTTGTTTCCCCTCAGGACCCCGTGTTTACTGACTTTTGGACCTTATTTTCCTTTAGGTAAGGGTTTGCACTGGCTGGTACCCTTCCAGTAGCACTGTTAGTGTTTGCACAGGCAGGACAAGACTTGGCATAGAAAAGTTTTCATCCCACCTTTCCCCCTTATGTCTCTCCTCCTCTTCCTCCATGGGGCAGGAGGAGCCCAGGACATCCTGGGGCTGTGGTACAGCCTTTTCTCTGCCCTCCTGCAGATCAGCCTGGCAGCTGATGGGATGTGGCAGGCACTTACCATGCAGGGGAGAAGCTGCAGAGCCAGACGGCAGCCAGAGCATTTGCATCTTCTCCTTTGAGCTGTTTCCAGCTTTAAACCGCTGAGCATTTCCATTGCTTCCTCCCCATTTTGGTGCCAGAGCTTTGTCTCTTGCTGCTGGGCATCACTGATGCTGCAGCATCAATCCTGCATGAGCAAGAGCCACTGGGCACTGCATCAGGACATGTCCAACCTACACATGACACCCACTGAGACCCCTCTGAAGATCCTCCTGCAACACTGAGGTCATGGAGCTGCTCAGCAGAGCCTGAGGCTGCTCAGAGCCCAGGACAGTGGAGGTGGCCACAGATAGCCAGTGAACAGAGCTGGGACATGGGCCAGCCAAGGACTGCTCCACCCTGGCAGTGCTGCCCATAGATCCTGCCTTCAGGAGCTCTAATTTGTTAGGCAAATGGAAAATGCAAACAGCCTGACCTTCCCAGGACCCTGAAAGCAGCCACAGTCCCAGACTAGCAGGAGGATTTAATCTTGCTTTGATAGGGCACTGCAGGAGGATGGTGTGTGCTCCAGAATGGTGATGCTGTTCCTATCAGACAACCACAGTCCCACCAGCAGGACTTTCACCCTCTACCTGATCAGCTCTGCTCAGCACTTTTTTGGGACAGATAAAGACATAAATAGGAATGGGAGTATGTTGTGTCTGGGAAGACACATTGGTTTAGTGTTCCATTTGTTTTAAAGGTAATACTCACACAGAAACCTCCTGTCACGCTGGAGTTTGGGGTTGTTGAGTGCTGGAGATTTCCTTTCTTTCAAAGCCAGCCATTTTGTGAGAAGCTTTGACAAAACAGACAAAAAAGATCTGGAAAAATATAAGAAAATAGGGAGTGAAATGGAAGTGAGAACATCAAGGTGCCCTTAACCTGCTCAGCCCTTTAAGGTGGATGTCCCCAGGAGAAGCTCACAGCAAATGGCAGTCAGCTGGGTGGGGGACCTGTGCAGTGTCTGGAACTGCAGGGTCAGAGATAGAAACCTCTGCAGTTATTTTCAAAGGGCTCAAACATTTTGTAGGATGATTTTTGAGCCTGGTTTAACATGTAAGCCATCAGAGAGGCTCATGGTTTGCAGGCTGAGGTTCAATGGGCTGAAGACACAGGACACCACAGGACACATCAGGGTCAATGTGCCCATTTTTGCACAGCATTTTTCCATTATCATTAAAATCCCATTCATGGCAGTGGAACTGGGGGATAAGGATGGGAAAGTAAATCACTGGTGGTTCCTGACAAAGCCATGCCAATGTCAGTAATGAGCAACCAGCCACACATGGTGTCTTGTCTTCATGGCTGCCTTCTGAGAGGAACCTCATCCTGCCCAACACTCATGAACTGTTTGTTCAGCAGGAACCAAACATTTCCAAACCCTTCCAGTGCAGTCAGGTACCCTGTCACAGCCCTGGCCTGGAGCACCCAGACCTGCAAGGAGAAGAGAGACAGTCAGATGAAGAGACATCACATTGTGTCCCCCCAGATCTGCAGAGACTCGTCCTGAGATTTCCTCTTTTTTTTTTTTCCTTTTTGCATTTCCACTTCCCTTTAAGCCTCCTCATCCCTTTTATTAAGTTTATTTTTACCTCAGTGCAGGAGGTTAGGAGCACACAGCTCCAGCTTTGGCTGTTTGGCATTTTGTGAAGATTGTGTCACGTGGCACTTCATGCCTCTCCCAAAATAACCCCCTGCGCTCAGGAGCCGCTCACCTTCCTGCAGAGACCACTTATTCCCAGCCATTTGGGTTTGTTTTAGGGGGATTGGTGGGAATGATGGGATGGGGGACAGGGGAAGAGGTGCTGGGTTTGAAGCCTGAGGGATGGAGAAAGGCAGCATGACGTGTACAGCCTGGAGGAGATTGAGAGGAGACCTCAGTGCAGCTTCAACTTCTTCAGGAGGGGAAGAAGAGGGGCAGGCACTGATCTTTTCTCTGTAGGCAACAGTGGCAGGACCCCAGGGAATGGCCTGAAGTTGTGCCAGGGCAGGTTTAGGTTGGATATTCGAAAAAGGTTCTTCCCCCAGAGGGTGGTTGGGCACTGAACAGGCTCCCCAGGGCAGTGGGCACAGCACCAAGGCTGCCAGAGCTCCAGGAGTGTTTGGATCATCCTCTGGGGCACAGAGTGTGACTCTTGGGGATGGGCCTGTGCAGGGTTAAGGGCTGGTCTCGATGATTCTTGTGGGTCCCTTCCAACTCAGCATATGCTGTGATTCTGTTTCTGCTGTTTAAACACACAGTCCTCATATTTTTCTTGCTCCCTCTTTGCAATAGGAGAGGAGAAGAATCTCTCAGCACCAGCTGGACCTGGTATTCGAAAAGAAAAAGCCTGGGAAGTGCTGGAGGAAAGAAAAGATTTGTTTTAGCACTGAGCAATCGTTGGAGGGCACTAGGAGTGCCCTGGAGAAAACCAAATCGATTTTCTCCGACACACTGAGCTGAGTGAGGCCCCCACTGAGCCCAGCGTGAGGTCCTTGTGCCTCGGCAGGAGGGATGGGACCGATGGCTCCCAGCAGTGGGTTGGTCACAGAGCTCTTCCTTCCTGAAACAGGGCAGGAGCAGAAAATGTGGAGCTGTAAGATGTCTTTGGTGCCTGTGGAATGATGCCTGGGGAGGGCTGAGACCTACCACAGACATGCCACACTTCCCTCCTCTCCCTCTCCAGCGCAGATGCATTTTGGTGGTGACTCCTGTCCCTGGACTCTGCACAGGGACACGAGGGCTCAGAGCAGGAGTCAGCCATTCCACAAAAAATCAAGGGAAAGAAATTATCCCATTGTGCCTGCTAAGTCCCAGCTCATCCAGAATCACCAGCACAAGGAGACCTGGCTGCTCCTTGGAGCCCTCCCGAGAACCAGCTGTGCTCTTCCCCTGTGTGCTGAATGACTTACGTTGCAGTTTTCACCCCAAACCAAGCTGTCCAGGGTAACAAACCCAAAACACAGCTGAAATGAGTCAGTTTGAATATGTTATTTTCAGAGTATTTTCTTCCGAATCTTGACTTTTCTTTCCGTGGAAATGAATGACATCTCAAACCTGCTTTTTCTCCCGTGAACGTCAAAATAAACTCTGACAGCCTTATTTTCTGCAAACCATCTCCATTTGTGTTTTGTGTTGATTTTTATTTATTTTCAAACTGGAAAAAAATACAGTAAAGTGCTTCTCCTCTATATTTTGAGAGTTCTTTGCCTTACAATCAGATATGGGAAGGAAAATGTTACTAAATGGGAAAATTCCCTGTTAGCCACATTGCACTTAGTAACAGGTGGCATCCAAATTCCACCCTTTTGGTTATTCAAAATCTGTGTTGCTGAAGCTCAGTGGAGGGACCAAACTCCTTGCTGAAAGTGCTGTGATGCCTTTCTGTGCACATCCTGCTCCCTACTCTGCCTGAGCAAGGGGATCCCATCCTGCTGGGTCAACTCAAGTGCCAGCTTCTTGGAGAATAGTGAAGAGAACAGCATAGCTGGAGGTAGTACTGCTCTAAATAGATATCTGGGGGACTCGTTTTCTATATTAAAGTATTGATTTTTCATATACTAAGAGCACAAAAGGCTATGGAAAACAGTCAGGTCTCAGTGCAGGGAACTGAAAAATTAAGACAGCACTCTAAGCCCTGGTGGTTGTGTTTTGTGCCGAGGGTTTCAGCTAAAAAAGCCTTATTTATAGGCAGTGAGCTTCAAAAATATCAGAGGCGTGGCTCTAACACACTGGAAGTTTGTTTCCTCCCAAATGGGATGTGAGCCTCCCATCCAGGCAGGAGACGTCAGCGGAATCAGCCTCATGGAATGTCTGGTGTGATGTGCTCGTGGCTGTGCTGAATAGATCCTCAACACAGCCTTTCATTACGGCATTTCAGCTGGTGAAATTATCATCCTGTGATGGGAAATGAGATATGCAAAAGGAGAGACAACACACTGTTTCCTTTCCTTTCTGTCTGCCTCTCCACAGAAACCCGAACTTCAGTCAGGAGAGGAGCTAGAGAAGTTCAAACCTGAATTAAGGTGTCGCCTGGTTTTCAGTGAAAGTGATGAATCACTGGAAAGTCCTTTTCAGGGGATGTGGTTAGATTCCTCAGCCTGATACCAGTGTTAAAGTCTCCATGTCCCTGCTTAAACCATAATTCAATTGAGGTTCATGCAGAAACCAGTAACTGGAAGAAATCTATGGCCTTGGTTATACAAAACAGCAGAGCCATAAATCACAGTTGTCTCATGTTTGCAATTTATGAAGCCATTACATTCAGAATTTGTTAGATTTCAAGTTTGGGTTCCAGATCATTTTTATTTCAGCAGAAGAAAAGGCAACAGTAAGGACTTTGGTGTTGTGCTTAAATGTAAATGAAGACACTGTCAAACTGGGGTGGAAACCACATCTGGACCTAGACTTCAAAACCCTTTAGTCTTGTTATCAGTGTGGGACTGGAGCCTGGATCCATTTCTGGAAAGTATTTTTGTAGGAATTAGCTTTTTATGCTTTTGCTCCATTAAGGGTCTAAATCCCCAACCAATATAAAGACTCTCCAGACCAACATCCCTGATATATGGAATGGGATGATCCTCACAGTTTCTTTGTAAGTGAACAAGACACACCACCAAGGAACAAAGGAACAAGGAAAACTTGTGTGAGTTTGTTCTACAAATCTCTGTGTCATTGATCATTTCAATCCCCACAGGTCTCTGCATCCAAGAGGGAATTCTCCAGCAGCACCAAAGGGACACATGTAGTCACGTGGACATCTTGAATATGCCAGGAACATCTCCACCACACACATATGTGCACTTGAAGGGCCTGAAGGTGCCTGAGAAGGCAACTAGTGCCCAGCCATGCCCATTTTTACTTGAACAACTCACACAATAAACCTGAGGAGCCCCAGGCACATCAGGCTCCCTGTGCCAGGGCGTGTCTGATTTACCCACACATGCACAGCAACCATCTGTCCAGGCCTGATCAATATTTGGTATCCCTGTTAAAATCTATTTATTTTTGTTTATTTCTTATCTTTGAATAAAACTTCCAAGCAGGAAGGAAAAAAAAAAAGGGACACTTTTAGTAAAATTAAGATGCTTGTCAGCCTGAAACAGTGCTGCCCACCACACACAAGGATTGCTTTCTTGGGACAGGGGAGACACCTGAGGGAGAAAGCCTGTGTTTCTGCAACCAGGATCCCATTTGTATGGAAGCTGTTTGGTTGGTTTGGGAACACAGAGCAGAAGGAATAGTTCAGGTGGCAGAACCAGTGACCCTGGTAAACTTTCACTCTTGAGCCTTATGGCTGTGTCTTTTCCTATTAGATGTGATTTTAAATAAACATGAAGGGACCAGCCAGGCCACAGATGCAGGTTTCTAAGCAACACAAATAAATCCACATCTGTGTTTATAGGTGCAGACAGGACATCTCAGGACAGTTTTCAGTAGATTTTTTTTTTTCAGTTCTTCTTCCTTTCAGAGACACAATGTACAGAAAAATAATAAGCAAATAGCCTCCTTTCCTGGGAACAGATAATTACAGGGGACTGTGAGATGAAGGGCAGCAGGAAAGGTCTCCTCATTCTGAGGCCTGATGTGATGTTAATGCTGATCTGTCAGTTCTCATCACATCTGGACATTTTGGCAGCTGCCATTGACTGCCCAGGCCAGAAAGTCACCACGAGGAGGGTGATGAAAGGCAGGGAGGTGCATGTTGTGATCATGCACAGGGGCAAGAAGGGTGGGGAGAAAAAGAAGAGTAGTCCCAACCTGGCAGAGCCTCAAGGCAGATGATGAACGGCTGCAGAGGGTAGAACCCAGTGCAGAAACAGTGCCTCACACACTGAGAAGGCACCTTTATGTTTGTTTGCTTCTCCCGTGTTCAGAGGGACGCTCGCTCGGGACTGTTGGGAAGATTTAACTCTGTGCAGATGGGAGGAAATGATTTTCAAACTGCCTGTTTGTAAGCCAGCTCGAAAATGACAGCACTGCCACTGCTGCTTTTGTTCTAAACACCCAATTAAACTGGCTGTTTACACCTTCCTGCCAGATTCCTGTCTCCCAGCCCAAGAGGGCTGAGCAGCTAATGAGGCACAGCACTGAGAGCGACAGGGAAGGTGGGAAGTTTCCAAGGAATTGCAGACTCAGCCCACTCCTGTGGAGAGGCAAGGGAGGGCTGTGCCAGGGCGGGATCCTTCCCAGTCCCTTGGGGAAAGAGGGGCACAGCACATGCCACCAAGCAAGCTGTGGGCAACAGGCAGACAAGCCCAGACTCCTTCTCTAGGAGACTAAAATAGGAATAGCCACATTCCACCATTCCCAGCCTATGGTGCAGCCAGACTCTGGCTACAGGATGATACTGTTGCAGGATGGAGTTTATTTTCACATGTAGGAAGAGTAAGGATTAAAAAATAAGAGGAAGATGAGAGATGATGGAATCAAGGTGAAGGTGGTCATCAGAGTGCTGTGGCTGGAATAAGCAACCTTTAATAAAGGTTCTCTCAGTTCTCAGAGTGGCCTCTGTAAATCTGTGACCTGGGGCTCTCTCAGAGTCTTTATTTCCTCAGGAAAAGATGCAGGTCAGCAAGTAAGGGAGGGGGGGAAAGCAGGGGCAGATTTCCTTAATGCGTTTCAGATTTTGTTTGTTTTCTGCTGAGAGAAGCAGGTTTTGCTCTTGCAGTAGAGTTGGGCATCAGAGCAGCCAAACTGCCCAGGCAAACCTGTCTCTGTGCTGCTGACAGAGGAATGCTGTCCAGGAATGCCTGAGTTCAGACTGAAAGAGGGGAAATTTAGGTGAGATATTAGGAAGAAATTCTTCCCTGTGAGGTTGGGGAGGCCCTGGCACAGGTTGCCCAGAGAAGCTGTGGCTGCCCCACCCCTGGAAGTGTCTGAGTCCAGGCTGGACAGGGCTTGGAGCAACCTGGGCTAGTGGAAGGTGTCCCTACCTTGTGGGTTGGAATTGGCTGATCTTTAAAGTCCCTTCCAACCCAAACCATTCTATGATTCTCTGACTGATGATGAGTTTTCCTATGCCCCAAGACCAGTGTGAATGGAGGCAGGTTGTCTGTCTCCTGCAACTGCAGGACTTGGTGACTGTGGCAAACACTTGAGAAAAGGCTGCGCTCACCAAGCCCTGAAGACACACTGTTGGTGGGGGCCAGAAATAACATTTTCCAAATATGTGAACCTCTGAGGCAGGAAGCCCAGCATTCCTCCTTTGTTGAGAATGATGTGGTAAGGTTGTATTCTCCTGTTTTTTTGAGCAGGACAACCTTCATTTTCATGGTACTGCCACCTGCAGCACAGCAGACTGTATGTTGTACTCAGATCCATACTTGTTTGTTGGCTTCCTTAGCATCCTGTGGATAAGGTAAAATTTATGTTGATCTTTTTATAACATCCTGTTAAAGGCAGAGGTGTGAGGTATGTTGTGTGATGAGCTGCAGTGCCCACTGGCCTTGTGGTTTGCTGGGAATGAATGTCACTGTTGCATCCCCTTTCTTAAGGCCTGGGTTATAACTTGGGTGTGATGATCTAAGATGCATTTGCTTCTCTTCCAGAGAGAGTTGGAGATGCTTGCAAACAACCCCGAAGGGAAAATTCAGCTCAGCAAACTTTCAGATGAGCCCTTGAAGCTCCAGCCTCTGTGTGTGGTGAGGATCTCAGATGTTCTCTCACCCGAGGCAATGTGAGGCTGATTAGGTTTGATTGCATGTACTGCAGGGTTATTGATCAGCCAGATGATTGATGTGCTGGTCGCTGTCAGGGCCTCATCTTTGATGTAATTGCATGAATGATTTGCCAAGGCCAAGCACTTTGTCCTCAGAAGTGTTAACTATATATAATATATACATGTGTCTGTATTTATAAAATTTCTCTCCCAACAGAGTTGAAATTCTTTCCCAACGTTCTGCACGCACAGGAAAGCTCAGATCCATAAATCAGTGGATTGACAGAGATGGAAGCCTGAGAGCCTGGGTGGTATGTGATGAACCCCTTCCAGTTTGACACATCCCCTCTGAGGCTGAGTGGCAGAAGCTTTGGTGACATTGGCTTTGCCCTGGTGGTTTGGAACCCGGGGATCAAAGGAGTCCCCCACAGGGAGGAAATGTGACCCTCCTCTGAGCAACTCAGCACAATGTTTACCCTTGCAAGCCGTGGCAGTGCGTATATAAATATATAGATATTATAGCTGAAGCGGCACCAGATGGATAATTGCAGCCCCTGAGTGCCTAATCTACTCTCCAGGACATGGGCAGTTTTCTGAGCCAAAAAAACTTAATTGAACTTTCCGTTCCAGCTGGAAAAGGTTATGGATCCAGCGAGTGCAAGCGGAAGGCAGGATGAAAAGGTCAGATGTTCTGTTCTCTTTGTAATGGATTGACCGGGGACATGTTTTTATCTTTCTCACAACCGCTGGATTGTAAAACTTAATTAGCAAGTCACTTCTCCCCCCTTGTCTGAAGGCATGTGTGTGATGATTACACATAGATCACATTTTATGGACATGTCATGTTTTCATTGCAGAGTAACAGCCTGAGTGAGGGACGCTTTTGTCACATATTTACATCAGTAGTTCAGGGAAGGGCCAGTAGGACAAACTGAGAGCTCTCCTTGACGTCAGCTCTGCCAGTTCAGCCACCAGCAAATCAGCTGATGGAGCTGCAGCTGCTTGAACTGGGATCCCACCTGCTGTGCTGGGGGGTGGCAAAGGAAGTGTTGAAAACAGAGGCAAAACCAAGAGATGTGGAGAAGAACGGACGAGCAGTAATATGTGGAAAAGAAAATACGAATAAACAGGGAGAAAAATGAAAATGGGTTTGTGGGTGGTAAAAAAAAAAAAGTGCAGGAATATCTGAATCCAAAGGGCAGACCTGCTGCCCAGTCAGCCTGATTGGAGAATGGTGCTTTCTCAGTTGGAAAGTGTAGCCTCAACATCTGAAAGCAAGTCTTTTGTGTCTCCAAAGAGGTGAGAAAATAGAGATAATTGTTTATGTTATATTAGGCATGAAGGAAACACATCCAACAGTAAGGGCGGTAAGAACTGGAATAGACTGTTGTGAGATTGGAACCACCAGAGGTTTTTAAGAGCAGGTTAAACAAACATCTGTCAGGAAAGATTTAGAAGTGTCTGGTGGAGCCTTGAGGCAGGGCTGGACTCGGTGACCTCCTGAGGTCACTTATTTTCAGATTTATTTTCTGTGATTTTATGTAGTTCCACTCTCTTTGTAGTGAAGCTTTACCTCCAGAGCATCAAAAATGGTCTCAGTGAGTCAAGAACTCCATGGAGGATGAGGTTTGAATTAATCACACACACACAGAGTCATGATTCAATCCATAGAAGCTCTTTTCATTTATATTTCAAATGGGAAAGGGAGGAAAAGTTTTAAAAGACATTTCAATTTTTTAGTGGGGTATTTCTGAAGTCTAGAATTTCCCTCTCCATACAGTAATATTTTTCCTTATTGGCATTTTACCTAGACACACAAGGCCATGGTTTCTTCAAGTTTTAGCCCATTTTGTAAGACATTCTGCCATTGTTCTGTAAAGCTTGGAAAACTAAATGGATGTGAAAGAGCTGCACTTAAAACTAAGTGAGAGAACAGAATACACCAGGACTGAAGGGAACTACTTGGTGTCCATCAAGTCTTGGGGATTAGGATCCTGATGCAACACACCTTATTTTATCTCTGGAACCATCACATGTTTCAATTCCAAATCTTGCTACAGCCGAATTCTTCTTTTTCTTTTTCTCTTTCTGCCTTTAAATCTTTCCTAGAGGTCAACTGTTGTCCTCATCTGATGTGCCAAGACTCGCATCCCTCAAGCTCCTACTTCCCTCTTCACACCTCCTGCATCTCTCACACTCACAAGCCTGGGAAAAGAGCCCAAAGAACTGTTCTATGTCTTGGACTTCACATTTTCATAGAGTCACACATGAAATGGAACCTTGGTGGAAATCTCAGGCTCTGCCTGGCAGCTTTGAGTGAGAATTTCTCCACTGTGTGAGCAAAGGGGCTGTAGGAAACCATTTCCACTCCTGTGGCTCACGTCAGTGTTCCAGCACACCAGCAAATGCACAGGAGAGACATCTTTGGCAGCAGCAGTCAGAGTGAATTCTGATTTTTCACAGCAGCAGTTTAGCTTTTGCCCTCCTAAAGCTTTGGGCCCCTTCCTTACAGAAAGAGGATGGATTTCTGTATGGATGGCTGGGAGAATCCAGGGAGCAAAGGCAAAAATTCCCGCTGAGAAACTCTGGTGCTGTAAAGCCAGGAGGGAACTGGGAAAACTGTCAACAGAACTGCACAGGGAAGATAAAGAGACAGGAGACACAGACTGAGCATATCTACAACACATCAAACAACAGCAAGTCACTCAAAGCATCATTAATCCATTGGACTATGACCCTTCCCCTCGGATGCTGCCAGATCCATCAGTGCAGGATGAGCAGGAGAAAAGCAGCAGCACAGCAGGTACTGGCCACCAGGGAGAACAAAACAATAAACCCTCCCAGCTTCCTGCTCTGCCTGGGAATCCGGACAGGGAGCTCAGAGGATTCAGGCCACCAAAGAGAATTGCTTAAAGGGGATTTTAAGGAGTGATGACTTCACCACTGCGTGAATCAAGGCACAAATAGATGCTGTGTCAGTCTAAAAGCCTCCTGCACTGCCCTCCCTTCTCTTGCCTTCTCCATTCCAGCAAGATTCCAGGGTTAGGAATGTGATTCCTGGGGAAATAAAAACAACAACTAAACCACCACCAAAACAAAACAAAACAAAACAGCACCAACATTCAGCGTTACATGAAATTGGAGAGAAACAACCAGAATTCAGACATGCAAGTCCTAAGGAAACGAGCAAATATCAGTGATTTTTCTCTGAATCCTCTCCCTTGGGATCACTTTCTTCAATAACTTCAGCTGAGAACTGTGGTCTGTGCAAGCCACAGAAGAAAGGCAGCTCATGCCTCAGACAGCCCTTGATGTGGGAGCTGAACTGACAGTTTCCAACAGAAGACGTTGGTTGTATCACATGCAAGGAGAGCAGTGATGACATGATCATCATCATCATCATCCTTCAGCACTTACATGGGGGAGAGATTTGTAAACAAAATGCTCTTAAATTGAAATGAAAACCTTCCAACAAAGCCCAGTGGATGCAAACTTCAAAGGCACGTTCAAACTTAGATGGAGGTTTGGCTCTAAATAGCAGTGGTAATTGGTGCCTGCAACAGCTAAATGTTGTGAATTCCCTGCCACTTAGAGCCCTTCAAAAGGCACCCCTGCTTGATTTAAAGAGGTGTTACATGTAAATGGAAAGAAAGGGATTGATATAAATTAATGGGTGAGAGACAAGACATTAGATTAAATGTGAAGCTCCCAGACAGCAATACCTACATCAGTGGTGATGTGAAACCCGCTTCCAAATGGCATCTGAGTGTTTCCAGGACAGTGCAATTCCACCCCCTGCACATGCTCAGGTTGCAACTCAGAAACAGAACCTACTGTATCAAAAAGGCCGGTGATGGTGACAAGTAAAATAAGTTTAAAAATCCACAAATTCAATCATTTGTGGATTTTTTTGGAGCATCATCATCACCCTCATTTTCATTACTAAGCCACTAAAATTTCTTAATCACCATAGCTGCACTTTGGCCATTAATTTCTTGGAGATTGTCTGGCCCAGTAATCTTGAGCAGTTAAAGACATGTCATAAAAATAGCCAAAAGGAAAAGAGGGGAAAAATAAGAAAAAAAAAATCCAAACCCAGAAAAGGACTGAATCTAAAAAGGAAAACCTCCTAAGTGCCTGAGGTAGCTTGTGATACTGGTGGAGAATATTTTGAAGACCAGGTTCAGGCAGGGGAAGGCCCAAGTCTTCTGTTCCATATTTGGAGATAATGGAAAAATTTTCCTTTTACAAAGAGGAAACAGTCTACTTTTTATTTTTTTAAACTGGTAAAACCTGATGAAAATACATGTTCTGTTCAGTCTGTATTTATCTTTGGTTTGATTTTGACATCCTTTTTCTTTCTTATATTTACGACAGAATTTCTTTTTAAAACAGGGTCAAATTTCATTAAAAAGTCTTGTAGAGGAGAAGTTTTGACAACCTTTAAAACATCATTTGGGCTGTTGTTGATGCTGTTGTTGTTGTTATTGTGGCTGCTGCTGCTGCTGTTGGGAACATTTTTTAAATTGACCTTATCCATAAAAGTGACATTTACATGGCATGATTCAGTGCTAAGTAGAGATAGCTCAACTAACTGAATCCATGAGGCCACAGAGCTATTTAGCACACAACTCTGAGTTGATCTAACCTTTATTTAATTCATACAATATTGATGCTGATCTGCAAGAATAAGTTACTCTCATTTATTATCACCTCCAACGCAAACAGAAGGTTGGTAAGAAGTGACTGACTTGCTCCAAGTTCAGCCCATCGGTTCCTGCAGTAACTTTTGTTCCTCTAACCGTGTTTTTAAACTGGTGAAGTCCCTCAGATGGAGAATAATTTCTGCAATCACAGCTCCCAGAGTTTGCCACAGCATTGCCACGTTCTCAGCCTTCACTCCTGGACAAAATTCCTTGATCTTTTTGTGCAAACATTTCTCAATTTATAAACTGGGAATAATAATTCATTATTTCCTCTATAAGAGCTCTGTGAAGCTTCATCCAACCAATGTTAGTAAAGTGCTTGGAGATCTCTGGATGAAAGCTGCTGCATAAATGCATAGTATTATTGCTGGGCTAGCAAATGTTATTACTCTTCTAAAAAAAAAAAGGTATGTAGGTAGAAAATAGCCAATCTCAATATTTATAAAATTTTTGCTCCCTCATAAATACCAGAGTTCCATAATCCTCACTGGAGCTGTTGCTTATTTATCTGCATTTGAATTTTAATGAATAAAAAAGCCTCTTTTTTTTGGTCACAATTCTTTCAGACCTGGCTCCCTACAAAATTCTGCTTTCCATTTCAAAGAGCTCATATTTTGTTGACTTTTAGCACTTTGACAAGATTGACTGACAACCCTGCACCCCAAAAATCCCTGATTTTGACCCACAAACTAAAGTGGCAACACAAACTGGTCCTTCCAATGTCACCACAGCGTTTGGAATGTTCCACCAAGGGCAGGTCCATGACTCACTCTGGCTGAGAACCTGCATTGTGGCTTTGTTGCTGCAGATGAGGGTGGTGGTTTCTGACAGAATGGAGGATGGGATGCCTGAACTCTTGGCTGAATGTTGGGATTGTCAGGCCTCAGCTCCTGGTTCTCCTGTGGAATTCCCTGTCCTCTCTCCTGGTGCTTCCAACCCCACCCAGATTTCCCGGTGCATCTCCCTTGCCCACCCTGCAGTTTTGACAGGGCAAACACCTGGGTAGGAGCTCTCTGTGTCCACCAGGCACACGAGATCAGCTCTACCAAAACCAGTGATTTTGGGGGAGTTTTGTGCCTTGCTGTGAGCAGGAGCTGCAGCTGATGTGTGTGCCAGCAAACCCAGGGGTCTCACCGTGCCTGTTGTGTGCCCCCCATGCTCATCCATGTGCATGGAATAACTCCCACACAGACCTGTGACAACCCCTACACTTCATTTGCATCCACCCATCTGTAAACAGCAGGATTGACATTTTCCTATGGCAGGAGATATTATCTGATTATCCCCCTGGTGTGCTAATGCTGGGCATCCTACAGTCAGCAAGGGATGCATAAATACCTACACAGGCAACACAAGGGGTATCAGACATCCATAAAGAAAAAATAATTGGGGATGAGACTGTACCTGGCTTCCAGTAAATCTCCTCAGAAGATTTTAGAAGCACATTCCTGACTTCTGGCAACTAGCAGTGCAATGCATGCTGATGTTGCTACCCACAAGAGAAAGTGGGAGCAGCATGTATTTTTAGGCAGATATTTCGAACTGGGAAGCAGGCCCAAACAACACTCACATACTCTCTTTTCTCTGGAGTAAATAACAACATGGCCAGAAGTTAGGCCTGTCTAGGTTTGTATGCAAGGTGAGTCCTCAGAGGCTAATCTTTTACTGGAGTGGAGAGATATAATGTCTTCAAAGTCAGAGGACTCTTGCAAGGCTTAATGGCCACCACTCAGATGTGAAAATCACTCAGGCTTCCATTATCTCTCCTCGTAACACTCTGTAGTTACAAAGAGCAACAATAATTTCAGCAGATGAAGCTTTACAGTGTCCCAGTACATATGATAACTATTGTCCTCAGTCTGCAGAGGAGAGGAGCAGAGAGAGATTAAATGACTTGCTGCAAAGTGCACGGGGAGCCATTGTTCAAGTTGGTTTAAACACCATGTGCCCTGATAGCTCATTCTGTGTTTCAATAACCAAAGCACTCTCCTGGCTACAGAGCGGAACTGTGTGACCCAGGTGAGATTTGAAGTGATGGCCCTGAGATGAGGACTCTGGAATTATCCATTCCTGGGGAGTTCCAGCCTCTCCTGTTCCCTCTGAGTCCAGTGCTGCTGAGTGCACTTCTGTCAAGCACAGGATCTGTTCCATCAGATACACCTTTCCCAAAGATTTCTGTTCCATTTTCTCTTTAAGAGTCTTTATATGCTGCTCCTCCTTTCCCTTCTTGCTTGTGTTCAAGGAAGGAGACAGTTTCCCCAGCAAAGCTATAGGTGTGTTAGGAATTGAGTCCTCAAACTGAGGGTGAAACAGAGAAAGAAAGTTGCTGCCTTTTGAGTTTTGCTGATGATTGAAAGCAGTTTTAATGTGTGACAGTTCCACCTACACAGCAGCTCAACTGTGAGCAAGACAAAATTCTGGGCAATTGATTTCTTTTTTCCTAATGGAAGATGACTATCTAGGAGGAGAGAAAATACCATGGTGCTTTGGGTTTTAGTGTGGAAAGTAGATCAAGATTTAACCCTTCAAGCAGTGGTGTCACCAAGAACTCGGATCTTCAAAGAGTGAAGGTGTCTGCTGGTGCAACTTGTGGCCTCTTCCTTCTTGCCATCCACGAGCTGCTGTTTTTGGAAGTGCTCTGTGGGTTATCAGTACAAACACCAAGAGCTGATTGTTATTGTCTGATGGCATCAGTTGCTCTACACCCCTGTGAAGTTGATACCAGTCCAGAAGACTGAAGCCATGCAACAAGGAGGAGATCTTGGCACTCCCAGGAGACTGCTAAGTTGGTGCAGCTGTACAGAATATTTTTTAAAATAGTCTTGTCACTCTCAGTAGCCAAATAAAGAAATTCACATGGATTTTATTGATTGGGGACATAAAATAGCACTTGAGCTCCCTTCTTGACACTCTGCCTGTGTTCACAAAGCTGGTAGAAATCTCTGTCACCGTTTGCCAAGTGCGGTCACATTGGCCAACAGGATCCAAAGCTGGAAGGGAGGGACAATCCAAATGCATAAACCTGTTTTCTTAGGAACCATATTTAAAAATAAGAAAGGAAAAAAAATCTCATTCTCATTCAGATATGAATGAATTTGAATCCTCAGTAGCTTTTCACCCAATACAGTTTTTATTTGTCCAGCAAGTTTGAAGCTCCTGTGCTTGAAGATGGAGCTGAGCAGATTTGGGCCCCAGTCACAGGGGTGTGTGGCCCCATGGGGGGGAATTGGAGCATGACTCTGGAAGGCTGGGATGGTTCTGAGTTCTGCCACTGATAGAATGCCCAACAGAAGGGATGTTTCTTCATCTCTGTCCTTTGCCTGTACTTGATGTCTTTTCTTCTCTGTCCAGAAGCTCAACCAGGCTCAGCTAAGGTTCCTAAGGGCTCCAGAACCAGGACTAACAGCAGAAAGTGACTTTGAACACGAAGGGCTTCCAGCGCTTCGCAACAGCTCTTGATCCAGACTTGCAGGAATCCGTGATGAATAGCAGATGATTGCTCTTTTGGAAGGCCTGGGCTTGCTTCAAGTTTAATCAGTAAACAGCCTCTGATCATTTTTTTCTGTTCTGTAAATATCCCTGAGTGTTTTTGAGGTGACCGTGGCCTGGTGCCTCTCTCCCACCGCGAACTCGGCCAAACGTGTGACACCTCCTCCACTCGCACACGCCCCCCGAATTACTGGAGACATAAATGCAGCAGACACTGCCCTGCAATTCAGAGCTGTCAGCCCGGGGTGACCAATGATTCCCAGAGTTTGTTGGACGGAGAGGCGGAATTTGTCCTTCAGAGGCAGCAACCTTTCCTTCCCGTGCAAATAATTTCCGAACAAGCTGCCACGCAAAGCTCTCGCAAGCAGATGGGCACGTGCAGGCAGGTTTTACACGCCCTGAGATTCTCCCTCACTCTCTCATGAGAAAGGGGATTAAATTGAATTGTTGTCTGGCTATTTTGGCTGTTTTGACAAACCATCACTGAGTCAGATACAAAATCATATAGTCACAATGCTAGGTATGACATTTTTTTCATACCCCAAAACAGGGCTGAATTTATGTTATACTGCTCGGAAAAATTTCTTGATAGATATTTCTTTATATCAGACAATTTATACATTTCAGACAATTTATATACAATCCAGCTGTTAGCACTCAGGCTGAGAATGGTCATGTGTGTCTGGCTGCAGTAGTAACATAAGGAATATAAAATCCCAAATGGGATCAAACACAAGTGCAGGCATGAACACTCCCACCAGGCAGTGGCCACTGATAGGTCTGCATCTCCCCCAACACGTGCTACTGCAAATTCAAGTAGTCATGCTGGGGGAATAAATATCTAATAAAAAGCCATAAAACACCAAAGGCTCAGTGTCTGAACCTCAGGGTCTTGTGCTGCATGAATGATGCCTGAGATTTTGCCCGAAAGGAAGCCTAAGGGCAGGTTCCCTGTATAGTGAGGCTGTAGAATATTTAAGCAATTTGAGATATTTCCTAGCCTTACTTTCTCTGATATTCACAGAGGAAGAATTCCAGTTGGGGAATATGGATTTCCTGGTAATCCACAGTCACTCTGCCAACTTTCCAAGATCACCACAAGATGCAACCTCTCAACAGTGCCTTTGCAGGCATTTGACCCATTCCTGAGCTCCCTCTGCCCAGTGGTGGCAGCAGGAGGAGGAGGAGGCCTGTTTCTGCAGCCTGTGCAGGCAGTTTGATTTACTGTCTGATTGCATTTAATTTGTGGCAGCAGCCCAGATGCTGTGGCCATAGGTGCCTAGGAAATCATTAAGCAAATGCAGTAAGACACATGGAAACCTAAATCAGAGCCCAAGGACACCTGCATCCTGAGATATTGTCTCATAGCTCCGGGACATTTGACCTTAGCCTTTATTCCATGGTCATGAGCTTTTAGCAAGCGATTGGAGAGGGACCAAAAATTTGCAGGAGGGATGTTTTTTCTGCAGAAAATGGGCTGACCTATTTTTTATGCTAACAGTGAGCTTCTGTCTCGAGTTGAAGCTTAAGCTGTGGGTTTTCACACAGCTGTGAGGTGACAGCCTTTACTCCTCGGGTAAAACTTAACAATGGAAGAATTGTGCTTTTTGGGTCGTAGAGGTGGGATCGACCTAAAGGTGAAAGGCAAGGTCTTTACACATGTTGAGCAGCATTTTGCCCCATTGGATAATATTTTAGAAGGCCTGAAGGCAGAAAAGCACAGCTCAGTGTGAATAGACCAGGGCCTGAAAGAAAGAGCTGTTCTTATTGCGAAGATCTGGGAAACATGGTTGCAAAAATCTCCCCTGGAAAGAAATGGACAAACTAAAATTAGTTTCAAGCAAGCAAATAGAAACATTCCATTTTGAAAGAAACGCTGCACATTTCAGGTTTGAAACATTTCTTTCATCCAGTTTACTTCAAACTGAACCATAGAGCAGAGCAGCAAGACATTTTTAAACCACACTTTTATTGCCCATTTTTATTTTTTTCCCCTAAAAGTGTCACCTGGTTGGAGCTGCAATCTCTGTATCTGTAGGAATATGGTGCTGGATTTGAACACTGACAATCCTGTAAGGTTGAAAGATAGGCCTCGTTTGATCTGTCTGGGCCCTAGTTGTGATGTGAAATTGTACAAAAAAGAAAATCAAGAGGCACGGAGAGAGTATCCAACATCTGTTTCCTTGGATTAATCAGACTGCTGGGGTCTGCCATAGGGGTTTTGAGGTGTTCCTGAGAATTGGTCTCATTATCGTATCGATTCCTTTCCACTTTTAATCTGTTTGCCACAAATCCAAATCTCCAGTGAAGTTAGCTCTGATTCAGTGTTCATCTTTCCTCAATGCCAAACAAATTTGTTTCCAAATGGGAATGAAGACTGGACAGGGTTTGTTCCTTTCTCCAGTTTTCCCATATCCAGAAACAAAACCTTGTGTCTTTCTCAGCCAGAGGTGAAGGGTTCTTGAGGGAGAAGCAGGTTTTGATGTGTCTACAGTTCCACATTCACTCTGTAACTCAGCATCTCACTCAAAAAAAGACTTTTGGGGGACTTGAAGGGCTTGTGCTGTGAATCAGTTCTGGACTGACCAAATTAATTCTCGGTGTGGATAAATCAGCATTTCTTATGGATGGACATAAGGATGAACCTGTTTGAATTCTATGTTTTCCTTGCAGAGAGTGTGAATGTTTCTGGCTCACGTGGTAAAACACACTGAGGCACAAACCCAGGGGTGAGCCAGGTACTCTCCAGAGGTCAGACTCAATATCTAAGTGTAAATACATAACTCCAGCAGTTTTTGATGTTTGCAACTTCCTCTGTATTGGAAGAACGGCTGAAAATGTAGAAATGTGGTTTTTTTCATGTGCATGGAAGAGGACCAAGCAGAGCAGGGAGCTGCCTGTTCCCACACAGCCCTTTTCCACAGCAGGAATCCCAACCAGGAGCCCACAAGCAGATGAGATCTCCTCAGCACACCAGAAGGAGCCAGAAGCAGATGTAAAGGTGTAAAGCAACCCTGAAAGGCTCCATGTCACCTGTGAAGGCAATTTTTCTGAGGTCTCACCTGCAGAACCCCCTTTGCATGTGATATTTCTGGTTAATGGCCTGGGTCCTGTCCCCCAGCAGGTTAAGGCAGCCAGGTCTGTGCTGGGAGAACATCCTGAATGGCTTCACTACAGGGATGGTAGAACAGCTGCTGCCACCAGCTCCCCATCTCTCTTTAATGCAACCAGAGACTTAAATACGACTGAGTTAATCTTTGAGGAAAACAGAAAATACTGTAACAATAGAGGCTGTAACATGGTTACAAATGAGAGCTACTGCTCCCCTCTGCATTTTGAATTCCTGGGATAATTCTGCGGAGCTTCATTACCGGAGTATAATTGTGTTACAGAACTCTAAATCACCCTGCTACACTTAACTGGCAATAACATTAAGATAGCTCAGATATTCATTTTAATTAAAACATAGCCTCAAACTATTTCCCTGCTCTAAGAGGCAAAACTTTTTCCTCCTTTTCTTTTTTTTTCTTTTTTTCTTTTTTTTTTCTCCCAACACCAGAAACTTTCATTTGTTCCCAGTGTGTCTCTGTTCACCAGAGGGTCCGGAATGAAAATGCAATTAAGAAACACCTTTCTGCAAGCCATGTCTTCCCTGGGAGCACCTTTCTCCATATGGATGACTCTGCTGCAGGGAGGGGGATGGCTTTGCCTGGTTCTCAGTGTGACCTGCATCTGTCTAATTCTAGCAGAGCACAGATGATCTAAACTGAGGATTTTATCTGATCTGGGTTAGTTCTAGTCGGCTCTTAAATACTGGCCAGCTCTTGAAGCCCACAGAGGCCACTACACCTGGAAAAATCCAGCTAAAGAGAAGACAGGATAAGCTGGCAGCCCTATTTTAATAAATGTAAAGCCCCTATTAATAAATTTTGTTCTCCATATCAATGCAGCCTATCAAGCACTCTAACAGAGATGAACAGAGATGTAGCCCAAGGCTGCCCAGTCTGTATTTAGACTAGTCCAGCCCAGTGCAATCTAGGAATCAGGAACTGGAGATACGTAATTTTGGAGGAGTCTTTTGGAAGAGACAACCAGTCCTGAGATGAGCAAAGAAGATGCAAGTGAGCTGAAACACCTTCAGATATCAGGTGCTAAGGTCCCAAAAGCACAGTTGAAAAGCACATGCTAAGTTGACACATGCATGTCTGCTTAACCAAACTGTCCAAATTCCTCCCAGATGTGCAACAGTTCTATTCCCAGCTCATTTCTGCATGTAAACTTCAGCACAGCTCCTCTGACTCAGGTGGTAGAAGAACTTGGTCACCAAGATGTCCCAACTGAAGCCGGTTTCAACTGAAACTCTTCTAGCACAACATCACCAAGGCTAAGGTAGAACCCAGCTGTGTTCTCCGAGATCAGATAAAAGGTGTCTCAGCCTGGATCTGCCACCAAACCCTGCTGAGGGCTCAGTGTGGCCCTGACCCTGGTAAGCAGTGCAGATTTGCCCTTGGAGCTTGGGGTGGTTGCAAAGTGATGCCAGAAGATTCCTCTGTGCCTGTCATGACCACTCGCCCTCTTTCAGATCAGTGCCAGGGCTTCCACTCTGTATTTAAGCCCCTCTTTATGGTTAAAGATCTTCACATTATAAATGGATCACCCATGCATCAAATTCCTCAATAAGAGACCAACAGAACTGAGGAAAAAGCCAGAGACATTTTTTTCCATCGGTGAGGAAAAATAATCATGTTGGCTTTGAGCTGGTTTCAAAATGTACAGAAAATAACAGTTTACAAGACTTGGGAGAACCAGGACTATTTATGTTGCATTCTCCATTACAGAATGAATGATATTAGAGATGAGAAATGACAACCTTATGATGCCTCAAGGTTTCCACGCAGGGTTTTCAAACATTTTTAATTTTTCCAATTTAACTTAATTTAAATTTTACTTAGAGGTAATTGGGATGAATTAATACAGTTACAATTATACCGAAATCAATCCATTAATGTCTGGAAAATCTTGTTAATATGGTAGCAATTTCATGGATAAAAACAAAAATCTACCCACTTAAAATAATCTACGTAGTTCAATTTTAGATAGCAACAACAAAAAACTTCTAAATTTATATTAAAAAAATAATTTTACCTAATAATTATTCTGGCTGATTAGCATTGTTGTTGCAGCCATGGTAACTAGTAAACACCAGTAATCATTTTAGCTTAGGGTCATTCTTTTCATGTTTTTTTATATCACCTCAGACTGTGGTATTCAGGTGTTGGACTCCAAAATGTTACTGCTACACAG
This sequence comes from Lepidothrix coronata, assembly GCF_001604755.1. Taxonomy (NCBI): domain Eukaryota; kingdom Metazoa; phylum Chordata; class Aves; order Passeriformes; family Pipridae; genus Lepidothrix; species Lepidothrix coronata. Next base: position 427,578 of record NW_016690208.1, read on the forward strand.
ATAAATTATCAAGGAACTTAACAACCAGTACCATTTATATACTGGTCAATATTGCTAAATAATGTATCTTTGGCATATTATTAACATATTGCAATTAATTTATTAATTTTGAAGATGATCGGAATGAGTGAGGGATAGAAATTACAGGAATAAGTGGGAAAATTAGCTAAAATGCTAAAAGCTGTCTTCTTTTTCATTTAGCCTGAGATTGTCTCTTTGACATGTCCTCCAGCTCAAGTTTACATCCTCCCCAGGCAGCTCCTGGCAATAGTGACGAGGTTTATGGAGAAATAATCCACAGGGTGAAAGTTATTGTGCTGATTGGTGAGAGAACTGCAAAATTAAAAGAATATGGAGGAAATTTACCTTATGGACTGGAAATGATTGGATATTGTCTGGTTATGAGGAGCCCATTTTTACGGAGATGAGAACTCGGTTGGCCGCTCAAGGGTAAAGATGCCGCAGTGTGTTCAAAAATATTAATGAGAATCTCAGAATATATGTTGGGTCCAATTAGGTTAATAATGCATGGAAATTTATCAGAAATGTGAGCCTGAACCACAGGGCTTCCAAGCAAGAAATTCTGGTCCAAAGAAACTTATGGAAAAAGTGCTCAAAACTGCACCTTGGTCTTCTTTGAAGTGCCCATCACTTGGATTTGAGTGACGTGCAGCAAGGGTTTGTGGAACGCCAGATATCTCAATCTAAATTCCACCTGGCATGTTTCACATTTGATAAGAAATAATAGGCAAACCTGATAAGCTTTCACGTTGGATGACTATCTAAAACTTTTCCAGGCTATCTGAACACCTCATACTGAAAAAGAGGACAAGGACTAAATATCTTTCTGGTACAGTGATTGTGGTCTGAACACAGGAGGGACATGGAGCTGTTGGAGTGAGTCCAAGGGCACCAAGATAATCAGAGGGATGGAGCAGCTCTGCTGGGAGGAAAGGGTGGGAGAACTGGGGTTGTTCAGCCTGGAGAAGCTTTGGGGTGACCTGATTGTAGCCTTTCAGTGCCTGAAGGGAGTCAACAAAAAAGATGGAGAGAGACTATTTACAAGAGCCTGGAGTGACAGGACAAGGGGGAATGGCTTCAAACTTACAGAGAGAAGGGTTGGATGGGATATTAGGATAAAATTCTTCCCTGTGAGGGTGGTAAGGAGATGGCACAGGTTGCCCAGAAAAGCTGTGGCTGCCCCTGGATCCCTGGAAGTGTCCAAGGCCAGGCTGGACGGGGCTTGGAGCAACCTGGGCTACTGGAAGGTGTCCCTGCCCAGGGCAGGGGGTGGAACAAGATGATATTTAAGGTCCCTTCCCACCCAAATCATTCCAAAGCTCATTTCAAGCTTCCAGAGCTGTTTGTAGCAGCTACTCAGACTGTTTCTCAAATCAACACACAATAGAAGAGTTGCATTAGAGAGCCTCAAAAATCAGAATTTCAGTTCCAGCAAAATTATTTCATTCCTCAAAACAAACCCTCACACAGACAAAACCAATCTATTTAGTTTACCACAATAAGCAGAATTTTTCCCACAGAAGCAAAAACACAAATAGATGGTATTTTATTCGTTTGAAAGCAATTGAGCCGAGGGACTAATCAGCTGAGGATGGAACAGAAGAGTAATCATTCTGAGACAATTGTAGTGGAGGAACAATATTAGAACTGTGCCATTTGCTGGGCCAGACTCCTCTGAGAACTGAAATTTCAGGGAAATATGTTGGTTTTTTTTTTTTCCTGCCAGACATCTTGATTTCAGTAAGTAGATATTTCTATGGGAAGAGCCACTACATTTTGAAAAACTTCTGGTCAGCTCAGCCCACAAATGAAAGCTGACTGGCAATGACCTCAGAGTGAAATGGAACCCGAAGTGCACTTGGAAATTTTTGAGATTCTGACAAATGCAACTTCTGTGGAAGGGAGAGGAATACAAAATGCATTCTGGTTTTAAACATACAAAGGTTTGGTAAATCAGTCATTTCACCTTGTTGACCACCCCAGTGTTAAAAAAACAGTCTTTCTGGTTAGTGTGGCTCCAAGTATTGTTTCACTGCTCCTTTTTTTCTTCACCCCTACATCATTTTCCTTCTTCTCCATTCAGAGACTGAGGGGATTATGGAGGCTGAATGGTACAAAAGTGCAGACACACATCTCTTGACCTGTCTGGGTGACCATGGAAATCATCCTGACGGAGATGGACCATCGCTCACAGACCGTTTGCGCTCCCGTTCGCTCTGATACTGCCCTTTTGGACCTTAATAACACTTGATATGACTGTTATTTCCTGGCTTTATTCGCAGATCATGGGCCTTTCAGCCACTTTTAGGAGGCCCCTGTTCTCTTCCTAGCTGTGCTTCACAGCCTGGGAGGTGACAAACTCCCTGTGACTCACGGTAGGACTAGTTCTGCTCATTTTAGTACAGCTCCTTCCAGGAGAAGCTGATCTCTGCAGCTGAGCAAGGGCACATCAAGATGAGATCAGCCAAGATGTTTACAGTGATCAACAACTTTTTCTAAGTGCAAGACCCCCGTGGAGCTCCAAATGGAAAAAAAAGTGAGTGTCTGAACACAGAAGTACTGACATGTATGACCTCAGGATCTTAAATGTTTTGCATATTTCAATAACCACTTTCATGAAGAAATATGAATACTGGAATCCTTTTTTTTTTTTTTAAATGAACAATATGGCTGTCTGGAAGCAATATTAATCAATAACTAATTTCATAGTTGGACAACTGTTTTTAATGACTTTGTACTTTTGATGCATTGTTACGAAAGGCTTCGGATCATTCCCATAAGAACTTGTCAAGGAAAGGGCAAATTCATTTACTTGTCATCATGTGAGAGCCAAAAGGCTCATTAGGCTAATTAGGAAGAGAATCATTTGGGTTTTCGCTCACTCAAACACAGCAGAAACCTCTTGTTGCTGAGTCCATAAAAGGGATTTGCTGCACCTATGGAAATAAGGTGCTGGGAGTGGGGACAGGGCAGGTTCCAGCTGCCACAAGCTGAGATTCAGTTCCTCACCCCTCGTGTCCAAAGTGACACCTGCCACAGGAGTTGTCAGGCCTTGGCAAGGGTTATCTGGCCCTCAGCCAGGGTAGTCTGAGTTTGTTTTGTACCAAATCTCCAACCTTTCAAACTGCAGGGTTTTCTTTTCTTGGCATACCCTCTGTTTTCTCTCCCCATCCTTCATTCATACAGTTAGAATTCTAGAGCTCTGTCCTGTTCATGGCCAGGGGTTTCTGTGTTTCAGTGCTGGTGAAGCTCCACCAGCGCATCCCTGGTACTGCTTTTGCTCCTCTTAGCCAAAAGTGACCAACACAGCCATTCATCCAGCACAGACAGGACACATTGGAGGGTGCAAAAGGTCACTATCAAGTTGTATCCCTCCAGTGCTGTGCTTAGTTGAAGTAATTTTTTATTGCCATGGGTGTCCCTTAGGCCATTTGCCTCCTTTTCCTTTCATTTCAGAATTTGGATTCCCTTGTAATTCATTAAGTTGCATCTTTGTAGAGGAGGTGATTCGATCATGCTGTGACACATGCCAAGGTTTTCAAACAGGATCACAAGATAAGGAGGTGGTGTATTCCTCCTTTAACTAAGCATTGTTGGTGGAGAGTAACCCAAATAACCAATGCCTCAATTTTTTGGCATCTGTAGGGGATCTATATGAGAAGGTTCCCTGTCTGGGTCTATTAGCAAGTTACCAATGCCAACTAACAGCTTCTCAACCAAAATTCTGCTAGAGCAGGGTAAATAGCCCATTTTTAATTCCAAAAGGGAGGCTGGTAATAATAATGGTTAATAGGGTTTTGTTTCTTGCTTTCACTACTCTCACATCTGTTGGGCTCTGTTCTCTGCTTTCCACCTGGCATCACCCTCTAGTGACCCGTGGTTATGCTTTTGTTCCACACCCTTCAATTTTCCTGGAGCACAGAGGACCATCCTCCCTCCCAAGCAGAGTATTCACAAATAGGCACAGGCAGACAGCCTCTGAGCTGGAGAAAAAACAATTTTATGGGAGAGGGAAAAAGAGGGGATGCTCCATGTTTGTTCCTCTTCCAATTCCACTCTTAAAAAGTGATGATGCTGTCCCAGCTGACACTTCTCTGTTCTCTGCTGCAATGGTTTTTGCTTGCATGTCACTGGGCAAAACCAGGACCAAGGGAAGAGATGAAGGCAACATTCTTTGTGAAAATATCAAATTCACCAATATATGGCCTCCGGGGGAAGTGAGTAGTGGTACCGTTCAGTTCAGGCTCAGTGTGCGAAGGATTTAATCCAGGACAAAAATAGGAAGTTAAAATTAGGAAACAAAAAGAGAGGTCAAAACATTTTCCCACATTTCTGTTTCCTAACAGGATGTTTCCACTTTTCCCTCCGAAATAGCACTTTCTTTTGGAAAATGACACCTTTGTTGCTTGGAAAACAGCAAAAAAACCCCCCAAAAACCAACCAGAAATAAATGCCTTAAAAGGAAAAAAAAAGTAAACTTTCAGTTTTGGGTCAAAACATTTTGCAGAATAACCTTGAAGCGCCTTTTTTTTTTTACTCCATGATTTTGCTTCAGTTTGACCAGTGAACCAAGTGAGTCATTATTTGCAAAGCTGGGGATGCTGGTGAGTGCTGACACTGCTGACTGTGGCGGGGATGTGAGCGCGGCATCCTGGATCCATCAGACTAAACGAAAATGCAGTCAGCCTATTTTTCACCCCCCACCCCCTCCCCACTGGTTAAATGAATGGAATTAACTCCACAGCTTTATTGTCTGAGGCCAAGGAAAGTTAATGGAACCGCAAGAACCGAGACTGATAAATGTCCTTGCGAGGCTTTGCAGGGAAACCCAGCAGCAAAAGCAGCTCGGAAGGAGGGCTGGGATCTGCAGAGTCCCCACCATGGGCACACCAGTGGGGACCCCACAGCCCTTTGCCAGCACCATGGGCTTGGTACCGTGTCCTAACAGGGCCCTGGGTGGGTCTGGGTCAATCATCAAATCCTCCTTTATCCCCTTTATTTATTTCCTCATCTATTTATTGGTGAGAGCAGTTCCAGCGTTTAAGGAGCAGATTGGGTGGAACTCAGGCTGCCAGAAAAGGGGAGCATCCCCCTTTACAAACAATATCATTATTTAGCCTCATTTAATTTCTCATCCTACTGGAGGACATAATATACAATATCTGGCCATGGAAATTAAATTATTTTAAGCCCAGAAGCCTCTGAGAAGGAGAGAGAAGTGCTGGTAATTACACCCACCACATCACCTGTATGAAACCCAGCCCTAAAGATTGTCATGCCAACTCTGTTTCCTGCTGTAAATCCTCATTCTTTCCTTTTCCTTTCCTTTTAAAGGAAGCAAAAAAACTTGCACTCCTTTTCATATGCAAATTTAGCACCTTCACTTGGTCTTCCCTTTCTCTCCTGCTACTTTATTTCCCTAAGAAAACTCGAACACGAGCACGTAATAAAGCAAAACAAACCCAAACCAAACCCTTCCTCCAGAGGCTTTAAAACAGGGTGACGAAAAATAAATTCCTGCTGCTAAAATTTGGGCAGAGGATACCTGTGTGGAAATAAAAGCAGCATTTACCCCCTGAGTGCATCCCCGCTCTCCAGCTCACTTGCTTCCTTCAGCCCTTGTTTTACATAAACTTTTTATTGGTGATGGACTGAACAATAAAGCTGGTAACAAAGCGATCAATACACATTACTCAGCATGAGTTAGACACAGTATTGGAGACTCCACAGCCAGGAAAGGCAGGGAATAATCTTGTCCCTTATCCTTTTAATCAGGAAAAGGAAAAGCAGAACTAGATTTTACATCAATTCCCATCTTTCTCTTTGCTTGTTTCAGTGACTGTTTATACTCTGCAATCTCTTTTTGCAGGCTCAGAGCATGTTAGGGTGAGATGGGTCCCCACTAAAGGACTTTTCAAACCCTCTGTTGAGACATCTGTCATATTTTACAGGCTTCTAGGAATAGATTAGAGTAGTTATAGGTATCTGGGTAAACTTCTGTGTTGGTTTTGTTTAGTTTTTCTACAGTAAAACTGGGCCATTGAGGGGAGTTCTGTTGTTTAGTTGCATCAACAGTGATATCTACACTAAGGACGATGTGAACTGTCCTCTTAGTTTAGGACTTCTTCAGACAAAAATAAAGGCTGCACATGTATTGCTGTCCTGATTGTGACTAGAAACAACCAAACTCCAGTTTCCATTAAAAAAAAAAGGAAAAAAAAAAAAAGAAACATTGTCTCTAAGCCCAAAAGTGAGAGGAATACCATGAAAATGCAGAGCCCAGAGCAAGAGCTCTAAGTCAGCTGAGCTGCCCCACTGAGAGGGCTTGTTACCTCTGGGACCGACTCCTGGGAATGTCCCAGGCAGCACCTGGGACACAGACTGACAGGGATGGTATTGCCAGGAAAATACTGTGTTGCAGTGAGGGGAATTCTCCTTCCCAACATTTGCTTAGACACAGGGAACAGTGCTTTTGTGAGCTTGGAGCACCTCGAGGTCCAAAAAGGGCAGAAACACAGTGAGAACCTGTCTCCTTCCTGTCTTTTCCTGTCCTGCTCTTTTCTGCCACAGCCCTTTGACACAACAGCAGTCTCCAGCTGGGTATTTGTGCAGCATTTCACCCAAAAGGGGACCGTAGGACAGAGGAAAAATTGAAGTTCTTATTGTCCCTGGCACTTCACTAACAAAGCTGGAATGTTCCAGTGCAGACAGTGCCGTTTGGAGATCCCTGAATCCCAAGAAAAGCCAGGTGCTTCCCAGAACATACATTGCTCTGAGCAGGACCAGCAAGGGGAGGATGTGTACATGTGGGGAGGATGTTGCTGTCCATGTGAAATAACTGTGTCAACAGCATTTCCAAAGGATATTTTTAGCTGATAGATTCGGTACCTTTTGTGGGCTACAGTCAGACTGGCACAATAGACTCTTAATGACTTCTTGGGGACTTCATTGTCTTTTTCTATACACAGCTTATTAATGTGCCCTCTGTGCTACTCATGGATGCAAGAGCCAATAATGACTTCAAAGAGGTCATTGTGGTCCAGAGCATCTGTACACAGGAATAAAAAATAAGCTGAATAAATACTCACCCACTAATCCATGGCACAATATATTGTAATCAGTCTATCAGGGTAAAGATTATTTTTTTTACAGCATCTTTTCATCCAAGGCATTTTCAGAACATCTTTTCATCCTAGCACTCTGTAGACATTATAAATTGATCATCTTAAGTCCTTTGACAGAGCAGAGAGTGCCTTTAGTGGTTAGAAGCTGGGACTAGCTTGTGGCAAGCAGAAAAGCAGATAAAAAGTCTGATTTGTCTTTTCCCCAGGAGGTTCTGTAATAATCCCAGAAAAGCAGTTTTCCCTGGATGTTTGAGAGAGTGGGCACATCCCTGAGAAAACCACATGTAAGAGGGACACTGCCCTGCACAGCAGGCACACAACATCCCTGGAAACTTCCAGAGCAGTCCCTTGATCCACATGGAGCCACTGGCACAGGGATGGACCAAAGTTACATGAATAAATTACATTTGCCTGGATTTACATCATTTCTGTAGTGCCTTGGGGGTTCCCACAGACAGAGGAGTTTTGATCTGCTGGAATTCCCTCATCTCCTCCTAAAGTCTAATTAACACCCTGGTGACCAAAGTCAGTGGTCCCCAAAGTGGTGGAAGATGGTGGTTTTGACACCTCCTTTCAACACTTCTCTGCTCTTACAGTGTGTGCTGTATTTAAGCTGTGAAGGCCACCCAAGGAATTATGTGCTGCTGCTCAGTTCTGTACACATCTCTTGGGTTTTATGTCATAGGATTAATGAAATACTGGAATGGCAAATCCTTCCTGAGTAAATGACCACAAAAGGTTATTATTCAGTGAGTATATAAAAGATTAAGGTGAAGAGGAGTCACCCCCCCCTTAAGGTGGAGAAGGAAGAGGAACAGGAAGAATCTGTCACTCCCTGTAAGAGCAGAAAGGACAAATTTCAGCTGTCAGTTTAGAAAATCATTATAAATAATTAACACATGCAAAAAAGAGAAGAAAGTCCAACAAAGGTGTTGCAGAAACCTTTGCTTCAGCAAAGCCCACGTGAAGAAGAAGAAGCCTATGTGTCCCCTGTTGTAGAAACAGGGACAGACACCAAGAGCTCCGGGTTTCCTGGGAGGGCAAAGCTTCCTAAATTCCAACCCATGGGAAACAAGGATCTCCTTACCCCCTGCCTGCTCCTGTGGAGCTTCAGCTTCTGCCACAACACCCCACTGGAGGGATTTTGCAGAACATACCAGCAAGTGCTGGGCAACAGGGAGCCAATCTCTCCTGGCAGTCAGAACAAAGAGCTTATTTGTTTTACATTTTTTATAAACTTTCCAATCTGGGCTTGATCTCTGATGTGGTTGGATGAAGTAGTTTTTATTCATCTGCAGCTTTGTATGTGGCTGTAAATTCTGGAGCTATCTGACTCACAGAAGGCATCCAGTTCCCATTGGAGATGTTGAAACTATGTGTTAAAATTCCTTGATTTTAAGTTGCCTGGCACGAGAGGGAAAATTTTTTTAAGTCAAATACACAGTAGATATTTCCTTGGAAAGCCATTTCAGAGAAGAAACAAAGTTTTTAACTTTTACCATCGACCTGTCCTTGTTTCACCCTGATTTTTGATACATGGGAGCCACTTCCCCCAGGAAAGGATTCCTCGTGATCTGTAACAATGGGAATTCACCATGGGAATCTCTATCCAGGGAGACTTGATTAACTCTGTAAGTGAATTTCTGGAAAGCTCCCAGACATTGAATTTAGGCTGTTTGTCTCTCCCTGAGAAGATCCACAGACAGAAGTCTTCACACAAAATGGTCTATGTGACTATTACCTGGATCATCCTGATTATTGCTGCTCCTCAGATTCAAACCCTGCTGAAAGAAGAAGGAGGTTTGCCAGCAACTTTGGGACTTTTATGTTCTCACTCCAATTTACAGTTTTTCTGACAGAGCAATTGCACAAAGGGCTCAAGTGTATTAGGAAATTCTTCCCATCTGCCTTTTCTAATCCTACCCCTAATATTGGCTTGGCATCATCCCTACCCATAATCAATGATGTATTTATCCCTCCCATCATACCATTATGCATCAGGTGGCTAAACCTCAGCAGATTCTCCAGCCTTGCCTGACTCCTTCATAAAACTACCTTTGCTCGTGGGGGGGGGAAAAATAAAGAAAGAAAAAAGCTCAAACCTAATCTGAAGGAAAAGGTAAAGGAGGGAGCAGCACTCAAAAGCATGGAACGCCCTCTCCTCCCTTCCTGCACCCATTGCCTAAACCACAGCACAACTTGCGAGATTGCAGAGTGTCCAAACTACCTTTGTAAAAATAGCAGACAATTCTGTAAAAATAGAGCAAACTTCACCCCTGCTGAGTGCATCAGGAGAGACCACATCACAAAAAAAGTCAATGTTTTTGCTTTAGCAATGGTTTTCTCCAGGCTACTGTATTGCAGAAGAGCACAGCAGTATCCTCCAGCTCTTGTCTTAAATACCATTGCAAATCAATTACTTTTCAGGCCATAAACTTCATTTAAAGAGACAGAACACAACGAGACATCTCCTGGTAACACAATTATATTGATGCTTGAGCATCTTAAGTCTCTTCTGTGTGTGTGTCAGAGAGAAAGGCCTGTGATGGGGGGGGAGGAGGGGAAGTGGCAGAAGGGAGTTGTTTTAAACTGCTTGATTTGTAAACAAAACACAAACATATTGATAGCAAAGTTAATCTCCAGAGCACAGGCAGCCAGGAACCGTGGGGAAAAGGATGTCTGAAGGACAGGCAATGAGCACTTCCACCAAAAAGCCAGGAGTGAAAAACCAGCTGCCCCCAAGCACCTCCCTCTGGAAACCAGACATTTCCGATTCCGAGGCAATTCATAAAAAACAAACACAAATCATCCAATTCATTCCCTCATGTGAATTAATATTTAATGCCCAAATAATGAATCTTCCAATAAATATTTAATATCCAGACACCAACATATATGGCAGTGCAGACCAGGGCCTTTAGTAATTCAAAGCAATTGAGTTTGTGCAGCGGCGGCTGGTGAGGGGACCAGAAAATGCAAATTGCAGAAAGATAAGAAGTCACTGTGAGGGTGTTTTAGGCCTTGTAGGCTCTTTGCAGAGCAAGTTGGAGAGTGGCTTCTGTGGAAAAAAAAGCCTAACACAGCTTCTCCAGCAAGTTTGGGCTGTTTATCTTATGCCAGAGAGCTGCTACTTGTGGTCCAGTTGTTGGTGATGGACACATTTGTCATGTCCCAGCAGCAGTGTTGGGCTTATTGTGGACATTTCTGGAAGCATCTGCCCATGAACAGAAATTTAACACTCCCCTCTCTGCATCTGTCTTTCCAGTCCTCAAAGAAAACCTTCTTCCATGGCTCACATCTCTGTATTCCAGCTGCTGGAATGTCCACACTTTCTTTGCCATCCCTCTTGGCCCAGCAAGCACATCCTGCAGATCCTTCTCCTGGATAGAGCATCCAGCCATTCCAGCTATTCCTCTGAAAACTACAACTGTGCTACACAAGTGCCCATTTTCCTTGATGCTGCATTAACCTTGGGTGAAATCCTCCAGCCCAGGAGTGCACTCTGATGGCTGGGCTAAGTGTGGATGCTGAAGCAGCACAGCTACCGTGGGGCAACTGGAAAATGGGGAAATACTGTTATTTCTCCATCTTTTAGTAAAGAAGGTCTATTTTTTACTCTGAACAAGCCTCATTGGCACTCCTGACTGGGTTCTTTAAAACCAGTTCTTAAGACATTTCTAAATAGCTCAGTGTTTCTCGCTAAGTGGGACCTTGAGTGTGAAAATAGCCCTTGAAAAGGTCATTTTTGGAAGAAATTTTTTCTTGGACAAAATGGAGCAATCTACCTTCTTCTTAGGATGGGGTGAGGCATTACCTAAGGTGATGTCATTTGAAGAGAAATCATTCCCACAGCCTCAATTTGCAAATAATTCATGTTAGAAGCAGCAGGCACCCGGAGGACAGGGAGCTGTCACCGTGCTTTATTCTCCTCCTTTTCCGAGGTGGATCTTCTAAGAGATTCACAGATTCAAAAGCTGCCAAACCCCAAATCCCCTGAATTAGCTGACTCACACCACAGCACCTGCTTTTGGGTCAGAACAAGCCTTTACACCTCAATGGCAGACCAAGGCAGGCACGCAGACTTATCCAGCGATCCGGGGTTTCCGCTTCCTTAGCAGCAATCCCACATTTCTGTGCAGTCTGGTGCTCCAGGATGCTTCAGTTCCCCGAACACAGCACCACACATCATGCACAGTGGGGTGCAGCTGACATGTGCCCCCGTTTCTATGAGAGTCTTCATTGTTCTGCTAATGCATCTCCACTCACTTCCCTCACTATATTCTCCCCCGTGGAGAATTTACTTTCTATCCATGCGAGGTGGTTTCCTCGGCATTTCATTACGGAATGCTCCGAGTGGTAAAGAGACACCTTTGCCTGATTGAGTCCCCAGTTGCTGGAGTGGGAATATTGAGTTCTCTGAGGATGTTGAGGGTTTCTCTGTGATGCACAGGATGGATTTCACTTGCAGGGCAGTTTGTGTTTCCCCGAGTGGATTTGAGCCTCAGCAGAAAGACGAGCGAGGGGCCAGGGATGTGAGTGCTATTTTTGGGTAGGGCTGGCTGGTGAGAGCAGAAAGGATAAATGTTGCATTGGGATGCTGGTTTAGGCTTCTTCTTTAGTGCTCACAGTGTGCAATTAAACATGAAATTCTGCACCAGACACCACACATTATGAGTTATCACTTTACAGCTGCAGCTCCGTTCCTGACGTCACACGGGCTCCTTCACCACGGCAGATGTGAGGTGATTCAACCAGCTTAGCCCCTAATAAAGGAGCTGGGTTTCACTGCATTTGCAGTGGGCTTTCAAGTCCCACAGAGTTCCTGCTGAAGAGTTAACATGATAACTTAGTGGCCAAAACTTGACCCTGTGTCTGAATCTCTTTCACTTCCTACCTGAGGAAGAAACACAAATTGAAAAGTAAAATCCATAGCTGCCTAGGAGCCCAAACAGGAAAGCTCATTAAGCAGCTGTGATGTGCTGTTGTGAGCTGGCTAGGAAAGTCCTGGAGCCCACAGTCCTTCCTTAAACCCCAGAAGTAACCAAAGATCTTCACCACGATCATCTGCACAGCTGATGCTTGTTGACTTAAACAGGCTCTTCTTCTGCAGTGTAAAGGTCTGCAGCCCTCACCCAGGACAGTCTAATGGAAAAAGAGAGAAACAGCAGATTAATAGGACTGAGTTTGTATCTCACCCCACCCCATATTGCAGTGAATTTGTGTAAACCATGACCACAGCACTGGAGCTGACAGCACTGGGATGTTGGGGAGCACCCAAGGACCATCAGACATATCAAAACTGGCAACAGTGGGGCTGGGTGAATCAGGGAAAGACATTCACTGGGGAAAATCAAATCGTGTCATCTATCTGGGGGGGGTGAACTGGAACATGCTAAATGAAACCTGAGAGGAATTTGCTGCCTGAATACCGGGAAGCCTTTTGCAGCCATTTGGAAATTAGCTGAAGCAAGCCAGCTCCATGTACAGCTTCAGGGAAGCAAGGAAAGCACGTGCAAGGTTCCTCCTTGACTCAGAGTCCACTAGAGATCAATTAAACCAATTCCCTGCTTTCTAAGCAATGGAGGCCACTTATTCCCTGTAGCAGACAAATGCTGCCCTGGCAGCAGATAACTAAGTGGATTTAGTGCATGCTTTCCCTCCTGATCCTTTCACCAGCCCTGCACTACCCCTACACCCTGGCCAGACAGAGTTTCAGTCTTCAGCACCATCAGCTCATCCCCCCTTTATCAGCCTGTATCAGACTGTTCCATCTATTCTTAACCATTGAGAATACCTGCACTTGTGCCTGCTCCAGGCTCTGACCCTCACAGAGCTCCAGTGCTGTCCACTCCTCCCCTTTTAGCCAGCTTCATGCATGCTCCAAATCCTTCTGAGTTTTCCAGCTACGACAGGCTAGGGAGAGTCCCTCAGAACATTCCTCAAAACCCAGTCAAAATACTTGGGAAGCAGACATTTTCAGATGCTGTAAATTGGTGTTACAGGGGGGCTTTGCTGGTCTCCATCAGTCGTGGATGTGATGATGAGTTTGGATCCTGCTACAACAGTTTCAAACCCCTGCCATCTGTCTGTTCACTGGGGTTTGTTTCATCCCACCACGTTGGGCCCAATGTACAAATGTCATTTTGGGATCCAGATCCAAAGGGAAGGAGAGTGAAAAGAGGCATCTCTGCATGTGGCACGGGCCATTCTGCATCTGCCCCATCTCCGGCGAGTCAGTCCATCACAGGAACATGAGACACAAACGGCTCTATTTGCTGGCTTCCCAAAGCCATACAACAGCCTCAGTGGGAATTATCTTCAGTGGTGGAAGGGGACAATTACCCAGCTAATGAAGCACATTTTCCTTTTTCTTCTCCACCATAAAGCTGCATGGAACCTGCCTCTCCATCCAGGCGAGCACAGAAAGTGCCGAGCGCTTGCAGAATGGGCCCCCAATCAGTAGTGGCAAATGCACTTAACATGCCTGCTGGAAAATGAAATGACTGATACCATGTAATTAGGCCTTAATTATTTATCATTTTTGTTTAATTATTGCCACTTGGAAGTTAACAGGTTATAAAACTCTTGGGCTGTGTTTATTAAATGTCGGTAGATTATTAGCGAGGAAGTGCCGTTTCTGAGCGTTAATGAAATACCTGGGAAAAACTCATGGCCAGAGGCACTGCAGCACAACACAGGGCAGCTCCAGGGACTCAAGGCTAATTGTGCCTCACAGACAGGGCCATGGGCAGCAAGAGAAGGGCAAAAGTCAAAAGCACCATCAGGGTAAAAGTCCAAAGTACCATCACAGGTCTGCCCCCAGATGGAGATCTCCCTCATTTGCCTTTGCTTGGTATCATCTTGATGATCTTAGAGGTCTTCTCCAGAATCCTAATGATTCTAATTCTCTGATCTATTGTACAAGATGGGAAATGCTCCTGCTGCTGAACATGGCTGTGCTTGAATCTGTCCTGAGCTTCTCTCCTGTCACTGTAGTAGTGGGACAGGGTTGTGCCATCACTACTATTCAAAAAAGCTAGTTTGGGGTTAGCCATCCCACACCTCTCTCTATGTGCTCTGAGCAGGTTCAGTAAATGACAAAACAAAATAAATGTCCTCAAAATGTAACATTAAATTTGGCAAGGGAGAGCTTACGTGGGATGAAAGCTGAGTGCTGCTGATTGTTACTAGTTTTAAGATTTAGAAAATTGAACTCAAAACACAGTGATAATGCTCAGGAGCAATAAAACACCTGCTGTATTTCAAAATGTGGCTCTAAAAAAAAGGAAGTAATTATTTCTCCCTGTTTGAAAGCACTAAAGCAAGGAGCAGTTTTTCCTGTTCTATGGACACAAAGATGCAAAGCCCCAGTCTGTGAAAGCTGCAGCTCACCTGAACTTAAGCACAATCTATAATTATAGGCATGTTTGCTGCTCTGAGCCCACAGTGCTGACCAAAGCCACAAAGGAATTCTGTGGTAGACCAAGGCTTTGACCTTATTTCCCCTTCCTTAGGCTCATGTCTCAATCAAGGATCCCGTCTGCCTCTGCTGAACATAACCCTGAGCCCTTCTGCTCTCTTTAAAGTCCCTTCAAGCGGCACCAGAGCTGCTTTCCCAGTTGTTCCTCCCCCTTTCAGGACACACATGCTTGGCAGGGGTGTCTCCACACTGATCCTGCCCTGAATTCTTCCCGCTCTGTCCCCTCCTGTGGCCTGAGATGTGCCAAGGGATTCGCCTGCAAACGCCAGTACTACACCTGCCCTGCAACTACCAGCTGCCAGTTCCTAAATTATAAATGGAAGGATATTTCATCAGAGCATTAAAGGGTAAGAAGTGTCATTTTGTTACTAACCAAAACTTTCAGAAAGAAGACAGGCTGTAAATTATTTAGGGAAAAAGTCACATTTTATTCTGCTGGAGAGTCTGACGGGGAAAAGAAGGTTCATCTTCTTCCCTCTCTCTGTGGGGAGAAAAACTGCGGAAGAAGAAGAGGTTTTTGTTTATCCAAGTGGCTGTCAGTGACTTCCCAGTCCTCCCCAGTATTATGGTACTTCATCAAGCATTAATGCTGAGCATAAAGAAAAATGGATATCTGGTCTTCCTTTCCTTTGGAAGGATGGACACATGGAGTTGCAGAGAGGTTTTCTTGTCCCTGTTATAAAAACAGGCTTTGGAACAAGGAAACACTTCTAAATGCCTGACCTGGAGTGCTTCTGCCAGGGTCTTGGCCTTTTTCAAGCTGGTTTATTCCCTTTGCACTTGGGTAGCCACAAATATTCTTCCTTCTCGGAGATTCACTAAAATGCGCTTCAAGGTAGCTCCTAAGTCCAAATATCCCACCTGGTTCCAAACAGTGTCATTTCTGAGGAAGAAACTGCAACGTTTCTGTTCTTGTTGATTCCACAGACAGGGATGAGATTTCTCTTTCACCTCTTCCTCCCCTCTGCCTTCCCCCCAGTCTGTGTGTAGGGACAGTCCCGCTTTCCACTTCTGCAGGACCCTCTGAGGGCCCTTTCTCTCCTGCCTGGGAAACACCTGCACAGCCCAGGAAGGTGCCAACCTCGGAAACATGACAACCCTGCTCTGTTTTCCCACCACACCCCCCGAGGAGAGCTAAACACAGAGATTATTTTTAAACCCAACGAGCAGATTAACATCTAATTTCACCATTCCACGCCGCCGAAGAAAGATGAGCTGGGGGAGAAAACCATTCCATTTTTTTTTTTCTCCCATTCCAGCCCTGCACCAGGCTAATTAAGAAGACGAGGTTAAAAAGCTCATCACAAACTGAACAAGTTCCAACCCAATTTCATTAGGATGCCAGGGCTTCATTGATTTAGGCAGGATTAGCTATTGTGAGATGGAAATGATGCCATCAGAGGTATCTCCTCCTGCCTCCCCACACATCCACCCCTCGCCGAGCCCGGCTGGCGCTGGGAGCCGAGGCACAAAGCTGAGCCGAGGCACAAAGCTCGGCTCGTTAAGGGAGAGTTTAAGCAGAAGAGCCAATCAGCGTTTATTCGTCTGGCTGCAGCTGGAGTCAGCTCATCAAACAAATTAACGGGATTTTCATGGAGGGTTTTGGCCAACGCACCGCACTGCACTTGAGTTGACTAAACAAACCTGGGCTGTGTTTCATCAGAGGAGGAGAGAGCTGGGAGGGTGGGAAGGGAGGGTGGCAGGGATAAGTAGGGAGAGGGCATCTTCTTCATCCTGCTGGACACGGGCTGGGGTGGTGCTGTTCTTGGCCTGGAGAGGGGAGGGTTTGGGGCCAAGATCAAGGGGAAGGGGCCAGTTCTCCTCTGGAGCAAGAGGGTCTGCTTGAAAGCCACAGGCATGGATTTGACTGCTGCACTGAGATCTCATCCCTGCCTTCTGTAGCTCCCTGGTTTTCACCCTTTTCCTGCCCTTCTATCCACTCCATCCTCTCCTTTCTCCCCTCGTATTTTAATCCTGGAGGGGATGCAGCTTTCCCACAGTGTGACCCCTCATGTCTTGTTTCCCTTCTGCAAACACATGAGGCAGCTGCAGGAGTTAGAGCAGGCAGGGATGGGGCAGATCCTGTGGGAGAGACCCCAGTGTGGAAGGATCAGGATCCACCATTGTCCATGTCTGCTGAGAGTGGAGGCAAGGGAAAAGCGATTAGTTGAGGTGGCAGAAGGGGGAAAGCAGAGAAGAAAGGGGCAGCAGTGTGAGGGGGGGGAAAAGGGGAGAAGTCAACTTGTATGCAGAATTTCCCAAATCCATGAGAAAGTGAGTGTAAAGTATTCCTGGAAAATGCAAATGAGGTCTTGGCCCAGGGGTTAGCAGTGCTCCTACACACAGAGGAGCACAAAACTGTGCTATCACAGTTATGTTTGTACACAGACTTTGGGCTGCAGTTTGTGCATTTATTGAATAAGGCAGAATGAAATTGGTTCATGTCCTGCCAGCTCAGCTTCAGTTCCAGAAAAGGGGTAAAACACCGCAACAACATCATCCTGCTCAACTTAATTTTTACTGCTGGGCTGTTGACTCCAATCCAGCACACGAAATACGAACACTGAGGGATGCACTGCAGCCCAGACCTGCAGCTGTGGCTGAGCAGTTGGGAGAGTGCCACCAAGATCTCTTAGACCTAACCAGATCTAACAAGTCTATCTGTTCTAAAACTTCTCTCAATATTCTTTGGAAAAGTCAGAGTTCAAGCCCTCCAAAAAATGATTTATCATTCATTTATTGTGCCTAAAATTGCTGGAGAGGTTGATAACTATAGTATCTAGGTCTATTACTAAAATATACTCTCAGGTTTTCGCTCAGATAGTCCCCAGGAGAAACAAATGGCCACAGTTCCTTGTGTTAATTGGCTTCTGGGACAATAATAGAAAATTATTTTGGGGAGGGTGTCCATTTTTATCCAAATCCTGAAAAATCGATCCCTCCTGACCAGAAAGGACTTAAAGAAAGTGAACACCAGCAATTACGTCAATTATATTCTCCACCGATTATCTCAGGAGACCCATTTCTCACAAGCCCTTTCAGATTAATCTTAGCAGACCTGTTCTTTTTCCATCAGGCAGTGCAAGAACATGGGCACAATTAGTGAAACCAAAAAGGCAGCTCAGGGAAACACCCCCAGCACATGGGTGACATTCTCAGTTCAGTGCCTTAGGGTGGTATCTACACGAGCCCACCAGGCTCTCTTTTTTTATTTCCCCATGCAACAGAAGCATTGATTGCCATGTAACCCAGAGAATGAGATCCCAGCTCAGTCAGCCAGGCCTGAAAAGCCTTTTTTTCCCTTCTCCACTGTAAGCTGTGTACCTCTGGTTACATATCTAATGCAGTATTTAGGAATCAGGTGCAGGTGAATGACTAGACACCATTTCTCCAAATCATTGTATCCTCGTGCAGGATATCAGAATAAATGAGTTGGTATAAATGGTCAATCTGGCAGGGCAGACCAAACCTTTGCTAACTGATAGACACAGAGGAGCTTTGATCAGGAACAACAATTATCTGCACCTCAAAGGAGCAGCATGTTCCCTGCAGAGCCTCCTGCCCTCCCTTGCAGAGCCATGGAGCAGTCACCTTCTCCCATGTGTAAAACATGAGTCTTCAGAGGTTTTATTTCCAGAGCTCCAGGAATGCATCCTCTGTTGCTGTGCAGCTCTACTCTCCAATAAAATACCTTGCAAGATGTTTTCTTGTGTCTCATTTTCTATTCTGATTGTCTTCAGTTGTTTGTCAGTATAATAACACTGAACTTGTTAGAGGATCTGAGCCCTGTGTTTCCTTTCCTAGCCTGGCTTTCTAGAGCTCTTTGCCACTTTTCTCTTTCTATAAAGTTGTCTCAACACAACATTTCTGTGTAATTTCTCAACTTTCCCAGGACTCTTCTAGACAGAAATGCAAAGTATCAGGGGAAGGTGGGGTCAAATTTACTGGATTTCTGTTGCTGGCTTTCCCATTGATCTTTGCTTTGCAGCTGGATCCCTTTTCCCTCTCTCCTTGCTCAGCCTCCTGTTTAATTTATAGCTTGGACTCTGTGGGTCAGGAATTCTACCTAACTAGGTGTTTTATACATGGCCCAGCCCAACAAGGCCTCAACCTTGGATGTGGCCTCCAGACACTCTGACACTACAGATACTAAATACTAAGTACTTTCGTGCATGCTGCTGGGTGTTGAATAGGACATCTGTCTTGGCTCATTAAATGCAGCACTCCTCTGGTTTTCCAGGGAAAGTTTCACCTTGAAAGAGACCTCCCCACTCCCACAGTGAGGCAGAAAACTTAGCCAAGGCTGAGCCACAGACACGTCCCATGTGGAGGAAAAGCTGTGACATGGCATCTCGATCCATTTTGCCCTTCCCCTTTCTCTAAACAGCCGGGCTTCTGAAGGGGAATTATCTCCTTCAAATCAAAGCAGAGGGTAACCTGACTATTTCTTGCAGAGAAGTAATAATTAAGGCACTAGAAGGATGCAATCTGCATACATTATTGCAAGTTATGCCAACAGAATGTCAACATTTGTGTCATAAGTAATCTCGAGCAGCAATTACTCTGCGCATTGGCCTGGAATCCAGCGACAGAGCCAGGGGTACTAATTATAGGAGAGCTCCTCCTCCACTGGAGGGTGGACAGAGCATCACAAAACAGAATCCATGTGCAAAAGAGATCACCTAAACAGACCACTGAGAGTATTTGGCTGAGAGCTGCTGGAGAGGTGAACATGAGGTAAAATAAGCCAGTGATGTGCTTGCTCTCGGCTTGGTCCTCTGGTGATGTTTTCCTAGCAGGATGCAAACCAGGAGGGAAGATCCTGGAAAAAAGCCACTAAAAATACTAAAAGTCATGACTGAGAGGTTCTGATTCCTCATCAGTAGGAGAAAATACCTTGACAAAGGGGAAGCAATGCATCTATTGAATCCTGTGGGATTTCTCCATCCTGGAAGGGCAAGCATCAGACTCAGGATGTTTTAGCAGCACAGTCTAAGACCTCACTGTAAATAAAGCTGCAATAAGAGTCAGATCTGAGTCTTCCTTTAATTTCATTGCTTATTGACACTAAGTTTTGATATCACTCACTTAAAACAGTGCCTGGCAACACTCTGAACACAGTTCTATACTGATATCATTGAAAGCAAGATGCTCAGAGAACTCATACCAAAACATTTCCCTCTTTAATTCACTCTGCCACACTTCCTTCAGGGAAGGGGGAAGAGAGAAAAATCCTGTGAAAGTTACTGGGGAATGTCTTATACCAACTTCATTTTAGAAGTGTTGTTGTTAGCCTGATAAGTGCAGAGCTCTGCAGTGTAGGAGCTGTTCCTTTCCCAAGGAAAAGGAATGTCATTCCAGCTCCACAAGGCTAACCCTGAGCTATGTGCATCTCCATCCTGCCTCCAGTCACTCATAATGTACATGCTCACACTCACCTGCAGCAAAGGAGACAGGGATTGCACCAAAATTTTCCATATTGCCCTTTTCCCAGCCTAGAAGCTTGAAGTTTGATCTTAAGTTTTGCCTCAAGAGCAATTCCTGAAAAGCTGACATCAGGGAAGACCAGCTGGTGTGAAATAAAGCAAGCCTTTATCATCATCATTTCTGAGGGACAGTTGAAAAAATGCAAGCTGGGGTGTTTGAAATGTAACTTTTGATAACTTTGGAGACAATAATAGTCAATGTCTAGCAATTTTGGAAGACTTTTTTTTCCACTTTTCCCTTTACTGTGAGAAGAAAAAGCATAAGGAAGTTCTTCTCCTCACATTACCAACTTCCCAGACCCTAAAAAATTATATGAAGAATGCCCAGGATTTTTATTTTCAGAAAGAACATTCATGTATTTTGTACTTTCCACATTTTGCTTCCATATGCTGCTCTTCCTTATTTATTATCTATATATGAGGGATATATAAGCAACAGCCAGCATTTTGGTCAGAACCAGTCCTTTCTCTGCCCACTCTGAGATGACTTCAACCACTTTGTGGACCTGCCCTGCCTTGCCTAAGGTTTCCTATTCTGATTAAACAGAAAGTATGATTTTTTTTGCCTCTTTTCAGTCCAGTTCTTGCAGATATGCAGATATCTTCAAGATATCCTCACTGCTCTCATTCGCTTCCCTCACCCACTTCTGGAATCTTTACATCCCCAGTCTCTGCCTGTCCCTTGGTGGTGTTCGCCCACCTCCTCCCTCTGAGGGTGCTGGCAGAGATAATCTCATTTATAGTGGAACCCCACGGGTTTATTGAGCAGGATCAGGGCTGTGAAGAGCATCTCCTTGAGTTACCACCCCTGAATGTGTGTCAGGCAGTCTCCACAGCCCGAATGGACTCCCATCCCAGGCACAGTGAGCTCCCTGTGTTCCACACACGCCTCCAAACCGGAGCTCCCGTGCCAGGTACGGCTCCGCTCCCGGGCCCTCTCTCCTCCCCAAGGCCTGGAGCTCACAGAAGTTGCATTTTGTCTTAATACTCTGTCATTAAGTGGAGTTAAAAATAAAGCCTGTCAGAGCCTCACAGCCTGCAGGGAAAAGGATATTAATTACAGCAGGCAGAGAGTGGAGAGGAGCTGCCTTGAGTGAGAAGTCCTCCCGCTGAGCTGTCACCTTCCCCTTGTCACCAGCAGAGCTCTGCTGCGGCTCTCACACAGAGCACGGGCTGGCCCAGATACCTGTGAAATGGCAGGACAGGAGGAGCCAGCACAGGGATCTCTGACATCCTCCCTGGCAGCGGCTTCCCCGCCTGCAACCCAGAGCCCTGCAGAGCTCAGTGCGGGGACAGGGGCTGAGGGATGAGCAAAGGGCAGCAGTGGCAGCTACAGGGGGAGAGGCAATTCAGGCATCCAAAATAAGATCCACTGCTAAAGCCTCCCATGCTCGGGGTTTCAGTTATAGGGAAAAAGTGGGTCATTAAGGACCAAGCAGGCAGTGGACTCAGCAGAAAGTGGCACCCAATTTTCCTCCAAGATGTATGAAAAGAAGATTGAGCTGCCAAGGGAAGAAAAAGTTCAGAATATTAATGTCATCTCCATCCCACAGCTTACTAGTAAAGGAGATATATAGTGTTACATTTCCTTTTCTTCTAATCAATAAATAGACATGAGAATATCCCTTCACAAGTTAGGTTTAGACCTGACTGCTCAACTCTTTGAATAAAGTATATTTAGAACCCATACATTCAGTACTGAAGTATATATTTAAATGTCTATGTTCATGTCTACTTCATGATTAGAGGCAAGATGCCCTCTGTAAATATGATATTATTTATTGGGAGTCATAAAAGGGACCAGCTGGACCTTCACTTGGTATTGTGGGTTTGTAGAACAGAGGGTACAGCTGATGGGGAATGGCTCAGCCAGGCAGAGCACCCTGTGTCTCTGAGAACGTGCCTCCATGATTTATATAACCCCTAAACTCTGCCAGAGGGGACGACAGAGGGAGGAAAATAATAAAATTAAAGCAAGGCAACACCGGGAGCCAAATATTGTGCACTGCTGTTTGAATCTTTAGCTGGGTGAATCAATCAGGCTGACAGCACAAACCCTTCTAATGGGAAGGCTCCCAAGGCCATCAGCTGAAGGGTAACGGCAGGGGGACGGTGCCATTCCGACGCTGCCGTGCCAGGATGTGCTGGCATCCACTTCTTCTTTGTCAAAGCCTGACTTTGCCCAACAAACCCATTGACAGAGAGCAGTTCTGTGAGCCAGTGTCTGACAAACTTGGCAAGGGCTCTCCCTCCGCCAGAGAAGACTTGAGAGTTCACTTAGAGGGCACTACAGCATCCCATCCCCATCTGCAAAAGAGCCCTCCACTGCTCTTTTCAGAGCCCTGTTGAGGAGAGAGGGAAATGAAAGAAAAGAAAAGAGTTAAGGCACACAGGCTGGTCCTTGAAACCAGCAGGAAAGAGGCTCTGAAAGAGCTTAATTAATGGCACATCAGAGTTCCCCAAGATGTGTGTCTAACGAGGCCTTTGCCTGGCACTTTAGCTTTGCTTGTGAAAAGTTAATGCAGGCAAAATATAAGCAGAAGGCTGTGTGAGAACAGGAGCCAGCGGGATCAGATACATCCTGATTTAATTCTCTCCTTTGGATGACAGCCCTCTGTGCCTCCTCCCCACTACCCCCTTCTCAGGGACATGCTTATTATGGCTATTTCAGAGAGAAGAAACAACCAGCCAAAAATATAGGGAGAGATCCACTTTTGTCACGAACAGCAAACGAATAAAGCAGGGTCAGAGTGTTGACTTAGAAAATTACAGTCTTCCCATCTCCTGAATAAATCCAGACACCGTACCCTGTGCCACTCAGCTTTTACAGAATTTAATTTAGAGCAATTGATTTATTTGCTGCGGACAGGTGGACTCTATAAAGAATTTTTAGGGCAGAATTTACGGTGGGTTTAATCGTGCAGCAAGCAAAAGAGCAACGGGAGCCTGACAGGCTCTCCCTGATTCCCACGGGAAGCCCCTCCAGAGCAAGCAAGAAATGAGGCTGGCAGTGGAGGGGAGCCAAGAGAGCCTCCAGGTGAGGAGGGTTTGTAGGACGTGTCTGGGATTACACAGGACACCAGTGTTACAGGATCTCCAGCCCAGGCGGGTGCAGGGTGCAGTTGTTCCAGTGGCCATGCCCTGAGGGTCTGGGCTGAGAGAACAGGAGTCAGCATGATCAGATACCCCCGAGGGTCTGGGCTGCCTCTGCAAAAACCCCACATTTCTGTAGGGTTGGTGGTGTCTGGTTAAAATTGGTGCTCGGGTGAATGCAGAACTAGAGCTGGGCCAGTGGTCATCAGCTGGGTGGGATACATCCTTAGGAATTTCCTCAGAAATTCTTCTTTCCTTGCCACCTTCTCTTAAGCTCTGGATTTTTAACTTCCATTTCTGGGAGATTTTCCCTGTCCTTGTGCTGCAGGTAGGATCAGGAGATGCCTCCAAGCTATGAAAGACGGTGGGGTGCCACAAGCAGGAAGGTGCCCTTAGGACTTCAGGAGTTTGACAGCTGCTGATTTCAAGGACAAATTATTGGTCATGTCTGAGAGGCTTTTGGTTTCAGAGAGCTCAGGGTGCTTCAGCTTCTATATCCTCTCTGGGTCTCCCTGGCACACAGCAGCAAGGTTGGTCCCTTTCCTACGTGTATTATTTCCTCTGGGAAGTGGATAACTGAGACAAAGAACTTCCGGAATTCTTCCCAGATGAAAGGTTAACTGGAGCAATCAGTAAGGAACAATACCCCGATTTCTGGGCTTGGTTGGCTTTGAACAGCACAGCAGTGTTTGGATGTGACACAGGCACAGCTGTGAAAGGCAATTGCTTTGTGAGTCAGAGAGAAGCAGTGTCCCAGCACGTAGAGGTGGGTGCTGACTTCTCATGAAACCTGAGGCTGAGAACCTGGTTTTGTTGTGCAGTTTTAGTTTAACCTGCTCTTCTGAGCTCTCCACTCAGTGGCATTAAAGTAGGTTCCTTAAAGGACTGGGGCTAAGAGAAGCATTCCTCTCCTGCACTTTACCAAGAAAGTCACGGTTACTTTGCTCTTACCAAAGACACTGAGGCACAGAGAAGCTAATTAGGCTGCTAAATGATATTTAGCAATTTGAGAAGGAGCAAAAATAAGATTCTGGATATTCCAGACCTCTCATTTTTGATACCATAGAGTATATCCAGAACTAGAAACATGAAACTATGAAAGCTAGCTGGAGACACAACATTGATACTAATTCTAAGGTTTAACAAACAGGAAAAACAAACAAACAATCAAACAAAACAAACACAAACATGCCAAGGACTGAAACATAAGGAGGCTCAGACAGCATCTATCTTTCTTCAAGGCCTCCAAGGAGCTGAAGGTGCTACTGAGGGAATCTCTGTGCAGAGATGGATAGAGTGAAAACCAAGGAGAAACACAGCTGCAAAACACTTCCCTTCTTCTGGAGACATTACCAGTTTTCCTGGTAATTTCTTCAGGTAAATATGCTGGTGCTACTGGAAATAAACCTAAATATACAGGTAAAGACCAACCTGTTCCCACCCCAGTGAAGTAAACCCTGAAACGTGAGCCTGCTCCTACACCTGAGCATAAGTTGTGAGCAAGTCTCTGACATCCCTCAGGTAACCAGGCTGGAGGATCTGTCTTTTATTACCCAAGGGAAACCACCCCTAAATGTGGGTTCCTGCAGCACCCACAACTTTCACCTTATCCCTGAGGACCCTTAAAGAGCTCCCTGTTTCCCTGCATCTGACAGTTTTAAGTATTACTAAAGTTTCCAGGCCAGGTTTTGACCTTCTTTAGCCTGAGGGTCTTGGCCTCATTTAGTTTAGATAAGACTTACCCAGAACAGTAATTTTGGCTGAAAAATACCGGTATTTGTGGCTCAGCAGCTTGCAGGGAGAGTGAATGTGACACACAGAGCCCAGGCGGGTACAAGAGACACAAAACATCTGCGTGAACCCTTCAGGAGAGCAGCAAATGGGAAGCAAAGCATTAATGTCACCCAAGAGCAGACTACTCCTGGGTGATTTTTCAATTACAATAGGCTGTTATAAAGGGACGTTGTTCTCTTACTTACAATAAATTTCATCAATTTATAAATCTTTCCCTTATTTAAGAAAAACACACAATGCAATCCAAGCTCCATCTGGCTCTATTTAGATTCCAGGTTTTATGTTTGTACAGCCAGAAGCCATCAATTACTGTGTCAAGCCCAAGGATTTCAAGGCCCTGGACACAGGAAATGAAGAGGAGACAGAGGAGGGAGAGGGCACAAATGGGAGCCTTGAAAAACATCTAATTAGCTGTGTGGTGAATGATCAACCTGGGGGTTATTAAGCATCCAGGTTTACAGAGTCCACGGTGCTTCAGTGGCTCTTCTGCAAAGCCACAGATGCACAGGGAGGGTGCAGAAAAGGGGCATAGCAGGGTTTTCCTCTTTGCTTCTGAGAGATTCACTCAAAGCCAAACACATCCTGCTCCAAATGGCAGTGCTAAAGCCTCAGATGTTTGCCTGGCACATATTTTTAATTCAGGGGACCAATTTTTACTTCAGCCCCTTCCCACTGCACCCAAACGGCACCTCGTAAGTGTGGGTGAGGAGAAAGCAGATGTTCCTTGAACAGCAGGTATCCACCAGCTCCAGACCCTTCTATTCATGTCTGACCAGGGCAGTTTCAGCCCTTCTTCAGCCAAAAAGTGGGATCTAGGAGAGATTTGACACAAGAACCTCCAGAGCAGGACTTACAGGGCACCAGCCAGCACTTTGAGCAGAGGACTGAGGAGGAGATGGCTGAAGGAAGAGACACTGAGGTGTCCTCTCTCTTCCTTACCAAAGACGTGCCCACAGGACCCAAACTTCTGTTTTACCCCTTTCTCTTGTGATCAATCCGGTAAGAGATATCAGACTAATACATCTAAACCCAAATATAAACCCAAATAAACTCTAATTCTTGTGTTGGAGGTCTAGGCATTGAACACAAGCCATCAAGACGTGCAAAACCTCATCACACCAACAAGCAGCAAAACCAGCTGGTGGAGAGGTTCTGGTTAACCTTTACTATCAGCTGGATGAGGATGGGATGATGTTCATGTTCCCTGGACCCTGAGGTGAGGTAGGGCTGTGTTTCAAATCTTCCTCCTGAGTTCCTCAAGCTGCCCAGTGACTGTGCCTGTTCTCTCAGGTGCATATTAAAGGCAGCTGAGCTTTGAAGGGGGTGTTATTAGCATGGTCAGCCATGCAGTTCTCTCATTTTAATAACAATCTGGTGACTCATCCAGCCCATTAATTTAACATTAAAAAAAGTATGGGTCAGATCTTCTTCATTTATTTAAGTTAAATTAAAAAAAAAAAAAAGAGAGAGAGAAAAAGAATAAGAAAAGAAAAGGAAAGAGTAGTTTGCTTGGCTTTAACCTGAAAAATCCTCCTACCATACAAAAAATGCATTTTCACCCACAGCTATCATTTTGCCAGTTTGTAATATTATGATAATTGCATTCCATGTTCAAAACTGGGACACTTAGAAGCATGAAATTGAATACTAAAGACCTTCTTCCCACCATTGATCTGTATTCCAGCAACACAGAGGGACCCTCAGCCCTGGACCAAGACCCTGTTGTGCTGGGAATGTCTAAGCATGGAACAAAAAGACAATGCCTGTTTCGAGGAGTTACAGGCTCCACATTCCAGCCCAGCAATGAGATCACATTATCTAAGTAACTGCAGGCATTGCCCATATAATAAGCACATTCCCGTACTTTTCTAAATGCATATTCTTCAGAAGCAAGGAGCATAAAAACTCCATTACGAGTGGTGTCATTTTGCAAAGTATTTTTGTTCTGCTCGCATTTGATTCCCAAATTCTTTGCTCGAAGAGAAAGTTGCAGCATTGGAAATACTTGCAGGTGTAATTTTTGAATGAGAATAAGAATATTTGGGTGAAATGTTTTGAACTGCAGCCCTGGAAGCTCTGAAGCCTCAGGGCTTGGTTAATCCAAGCCGTGTTTTTATCCCTTGTTCAGATGTGCAGGGTGGCTTTGCTTAAGTCACCCCAAATTATTACAGCCCTGGACATGGCACTAAAGGAAGTTAAACATCTGGATTATGTTTTACATAGTGATAGTAGAGTGTCCCCTTTGAGCTGCCAGTGCCACCGGGGAGATTCCCTGTCATTGCAACACTGGAAAGTCCCTTCCTCAGTTTCTGCAGCCAGAGTGAAAGAGAGAAGGCGAAAGGAAAGCTGTAGGGTGTCCCTGTTCCCAGCTGCTCCTTTCTCTCTCCAGGAGAATACCCCACCTCCAGCCCAGAGCCTTTCCAAGACCACCACCAAGAACTGAACAGCAATAACTCAACCTGAGCAGAAGCAGCTTCTAAGAGCAAAGCACACTCTGGAGTCTCACGAAAAACTAAAAAAGCGGCGCTTCTGTAGGACCAGCTGTGACCAAGGCTTCATGCCAGAATAAACCCTTCCTCCCTTCAGCTCTCTCAGCCCCAGGACATACCTGGCTGCTGCATCACAGCTCCAAACAGGAGGCAGGTCAGGTCGGAAGAGGGCGAGTTTCACTCATGAGCAGTAAAACCAAACCAGGAGCTGAGCTATGCCAGGAAGTGCCCAACCCCTTGATCAATCTCTGTGTTACAAAAACCCCTGTGGTCAGCCAAAGTCAGACTCTCTCCCCTTTCATGTGGTTTGGTGTGGGATCTGGGTCTGCAGGGCTG
The DNA here is from genome assembly GCF_001604755.1 of Lepidothrix coronata. Classification (NCBI taxonomy): domain Eukaryota; kingdom Metazoa; phylum Chordata; class Aves; order Passeriformes; family Pipridae; genus Lepidothrix; species Lepidothrix coronata. The sequence goes on from NW_016690208.1 coordinate 455,401, forward strand.
CACCCAAGCAAGAAGCACAGCTCAAAACCTACCTGGGGAAGGATGTTTTGGAAACATTTCCTGTAAAGCAGAAGTGTCTAAGCCAACCCCTGCGTTGTTTTTCTCTTCTGTTATCTGAATTAGAGCTGCTGTGGATCATGTCAAGTGTGAGCAGGTAAAAAGAAAAGCAAATAATGCAACAGCCACATTAGGTCAGGAAATCAGGGTAATTCCAGAAAATGCCAGAGAGAGAGGAGGCATCTCAGGTCAGAGATACTCCCATAAATGTCTGAGGGCACACAGCCTGTGTCCCTGGCTCTGTGGCCAAGTTTCCTTGCTTTATCTGCCCACGTGAGTCTGGAGGGGTCAGAGGTGCTCAGAGAATGCTGGACAGCCACGGGGATCTGTCTCCAGCTTTCTGCAATAGAATGGAGGGGTTTTACAGGAAGAAAAATCCAGTTGATTGACTTTTGAAATGTATTTTCTGCTAAAGGGTTTAATTTTTTTCAAATCAGACATTCAGGAATATTCTGTGGTTCGCAGGGACTTTTCCTTACTGTGCCTGCCTGCAATCAGGGAGATTAGTCCTGAGGTTGGTCCCTTTTCATTTTTACCTTCCAGTAAGGCAGAATGGAAGAGCAGCAAGAGAAAAACATGTATTAGATGACTTTGGTTTAAGTCTTATTTCTGCCTCAGGTGAACTCTGTTCCTTTCTTAGCATGCATGATTTAACTTTTTAATGCCTTTGTCTCTCCATTCTAGAGAATGATGGAAATAACTCTTGCAAAATGCACCAGAGTTTTCAAACAGAGAACTCAAAGCTGCCTTTGTCTGGGTAAGAACAGCTATTTTCCACAGTGATACTGGAAGCCAGCACATAGTTCTGGTGCCCTACTCCAGCATTGTTTTGCCTCTTTATGTGTTGATGTGCCGTGACAGCTTGTTTCATGTTTATAGGGCAGGTGTTTTGTTACTACATGACTCAATCAGCGTGTGGTTATAGCGAACAACGCACTGAGACACCGTTCTCCGGTGACAAAAACAGCTCCTCTTCTTCTGTCTGAGCTCAAGGGACTTTGCTTGGGGCTCTGACACTGTGCAGCACGGTGGTGAAGCCCTGAGAGACACAGGGAAATGGCAAGAGACAAAGCCAGTGGTCAAGCATGGCATGGACAGGTCCACGTGGGCCATCCCATCACCAGGGGATCTCCTGACAGCCTTTCCTGCCATAGCCTGACCAAACAACAGTCCCAGAGCAGGGATTCTGGCTGTGCCCTGAATTTTGATGAACTCAAGCACCGGTGTCTGACACCCTGTGCTAGCGGACAAAAATTCCTGGTGCCAGTCAGCTTTTCCCAGTAAGTACAAATTGGATGGGAACAACACAGGAGCAGAGGGGATGCTGTGGATGGGGTGGAGCAGAGTGAATTGGAGAAAACTGAAAGCTCTGGAGCAATGATATAGGCAATTCCAGTGACATCAAAACTGGAATGATACCTTACTGGGAAGACACTTTGATATTCAGATTTACAAGATCTGGTGGTTCTGTAAAGGAGACCTTTTTGGAGAGGTTTTGCTTTCTGAGAAGTGAAATTTCCCTACCAGATCTCTTTGAGGCACATTCTGTTCCTGCCTATGCCTGCTGAACTCCTTAAATTCCGTACATTTAGCTCAGAGTTGTTTGAATGTAACAAAGAGCACATCTTGGCCTGGTGACTAACACAAAGACAGGTCGGTGAGAGGTAAAACCCACCTGCCAAGTCGCTGTTAGAAATGTTGATTTAGAGCCTGCTTTGCTACATAGCACTTGGATCCCGCCTCATTTGCTTCCCACTTCTAAATGGGGTTCCACATATTGTCCTTTAATTTTTACCTCTAGAGCATTTCCTTTTATTACTCATGCTCCTGGGGATTCTCACTGAGCATGAGAAAGGAGACTTAGAGGGAACATGGAGCTTCTCTGCTTCAGTGTTTAAACTCCCCTGACTATCCCCCCAGCCACCACTTCCCTCTCCTTTTCTTCTGAGCTCAGGCTTTTGAGCCAGAGAAGTGATCAATTGCTTAAATTATTGTAATGGTTGGCAGAGGGAAGGGGGAGGGGGCACGAGGGGATGGAATTAAAAAGTGTCCCTCCAAGCTGGGAACTTGGTATTAAAAATCTCAGTCAAATCCATTCTGAAACCACTGAGCTAATAAATCTCACAAGCACAGCCTTGCAGTGGGAAGTGTAACTCAGTTGTAAGTGTGTACTGCAGGTATTACTGCAACATGACTAATGGGGAGTGAATATTGCAGAAAGATGTCTGTCTATGTTCATTTGAAGTCCTGAACAAATTTGCTTTGAATCTCCTGGTCTGTTTCTATGGCTGCTTTCCACAAATATTCCAGCAAATGAGCTTTACCAGTGCGAATACTCATCAAAAGTCAATTTGGAACTCAAATAGCTTAATATTTTCCAAAAGCTTATTCCAAATTCCACACATGACCATGCAGTTCAAAATGGGTGCTGGTTCTGATGTGATTAGTTACACAACTTGCCCAACCAGAGATCAGAAATAACACAATAAGGCTCGTGTAGCCAGCCATGGAGCCTGGAATTCAAACTTGGAATGTTGGATATTTTCAGTGAACAGCGTAGTGGCCTTGACTCCCATCCTCTGAAGACATCTGTAAATAGACATTTTAGCCATGAAGAACAGTTGGGAATTTTGCAATTAGTGAGTGCCCAACTCGCAGGAGGAGAGGGAGCCTGGATTTTTCTAATGAATCACTGGATATCTGTCTGGCTCTGAGTGGCAGGAAGCTCAATACTGCAGCTCTATAGACAGAAAACCAGTAGTAAGTCACATTTTCCACTGAAGTCAGCTGAAAATGCGTGTTCATTGTGTGCTGTGGATTGGCATGTGCAGAGATTTACCCCATCTCCAGTGGGAACATGGAGGACTCACCTTGCAACCTTTCCTTGAGGGAAAGAGCCGCCCATGAATCACTTCACTAAGCAGACACTTCACAGCCCTGCCCACGGGGCTGTCGAGCCTCCAGCCCAAGGCTGCTGCCCTGTGGGGACACTGGCACACAGGAATGTGTGGTGGTAAATAGTTTTCAATGCTGGCACAATTCAGATCACCTCCCCATCACTTGCTCTGCAGATGCTGTTATGTCCTGGACTATCCCACCTAGAAATTATAACACGAATCCAATCGATGGAAGTGAAATATCAATGAGCACGGATTTACCCAGTGACTTCTCAGCTGCAGAAGATGGTTCCAGGATCCTTGTGGAGAAAGACACAACTGAGGGAAGGTTGGGCTCCTGCACATTTCACAGTGACACCTGCAGAGAGAGCTTTGAAACATTATTGCTGCTGTTAATGGGTGACAATTAATCCCAGTTCTCGGTGTTCCCGCTGTGGATTTGCCACCCCACGAGGGAAATCCTTACCTGCCCTTCAGGATGGCTTGACCAAGGCTGGTGGCTGCCTCCCACCATCCAGGTGTTCCCTGGCTCAGAACAGGCTGAAACTCTCTGAGAATGGTGTATTTGTAAGGCAAAACAGAGAAAACTGTCACCAAATCCAGAGAGCCACAGTCCTGCCTGGATGGAACTCATGGAGAAATGATGTCATTACCGGTCCCGACAGTTTTCCAAGAGGAAACTTCCATCGTTTACCCTGAGCTGCAGCTCCAGCTGCATTAAACACTGTTTTTCCAGCTAATAAAATGAGGCACAATTTTTTACATGCTGTTTGTGGTGACAGTGTAATCAGTCTTGCTGGGAGCCAGGCTCCAACCAGCCAGGAGCTGCAGAGAGCCCTCCGTGAGGCACCCAGCCTCCCAAGTTTTAGGTTTATTTCTTTGAGGTTTTACATTTTCTCCGCCGAACTCTCTCTGATTCTCCCCCTTTTATCAATTCCTTTATTTATTTACTCGTTGAATGTAGATTTGTTTTGTTCCCCAGCAATTTCAGGTAAACAAAAGGAGGCTCGCTTCTGGGAAAAGGCTGTTAATGGCCTCGCTGAGGGAGAAGCAAATGTAACTTTCCTAAACAAAGCTGCAGGGAGCATCGCTCACACCCAGCAGGGCCTCTGGGGCAAACTGGGTTTGTTAGCAAAAGAGCACGCACAGAATTTGGGAGGTTGGGGTTTTTTCTCATTTTTCTTCTGTTCCGTTCCAAGAAATACTTGCAGAAAACAACTCGATGGGAATGTGAAAATAAACCAGAAGTTCTGCTTCTGCTGAGTTTGAGAGGGAGTGATTCTGCTCTCATATGGAGGAGCCCCACTGTAAATCAAAACTAAGTGAGGGGGTTTCTCGTTTTCTTTTCTAATTTTTTCCCTCCTCTATCACTCTCAGCCTCTGCTTATTTTAATTCCTTTCCCCACCTTCTGGATTTGCATCCTTTCTCCATTGCAGCTCCAATATTTTCTAAGAAAATTTTTTCTAAGAAAATTTTTTTCTGAGAAATTAAACCTGTGGTGTGTTGCACTGTCCTTACGCAGTCTCAAAACAAAGGAACAAGGGCTGAAATCCACAGTAGAAATCTGGGAAGCAGCTGTACCTTGCAGCTGAATGAAGTTTGTTGTGTTTGCATGCATTGGGTGAAGTCTGATCCCAAGATCACTGATGCCAGCAGAAAGATTTCCATTGACTTACAAGGACGGTGGATGAGGGCTTTGGATTAAGGTTGTGATAATAACCAGTCACCTTATCTGGTAAAGAAAACATCAATAAAACCCAGAGCAGTCCAAGTTTGTCATTATCACCTCCAGTCTCCCACCTGGGTTGCCACTTGCCCTCTCCCAGGCACAGTGGCAGGCTTAGGAAAATGCAGATATTGCTCCCTCCAAGAACCTTGTGCTAGGATCCATGAGACATGATTTTCTCTTCTTGAAATTCAATTTCTGAGCCCCTTACTGTCTCAAATGACCAAATGGAAAAGACAGTAATTGCTGAGAAACTTATTGACTTTTCCTTTTTAATTAATCCTAAGTGGAAGAAAACCTGCAGTTCCCTGTCCAGACAGCGTATGTGAGAGAGGAGGAGGGAGAAGAGAGAGAGGGGAGAGAATCATAATTAAAATAACTCAAATTAATCTTAGTGAGTGCTCCTGCCACTTCAGTGCTCTGAATATTAGGGGGAAGTGTTGTTTCACTCCGGTCTCTTTTGTTTCAAAGTCAGCTCGAATGAGGACCACTGGACAACAGTCCTGTCCCATCTGAAGGGAGGCTTGGCTGGTCACTACAGCACTTCCATCCTTCCAGCCACGGCAGGAGGTCAAAATGCCTCACATCTCCTCTCTGTGAGGCCTGAATGTGCTTCATATTCAGCAAGATGAATAAAAACCTGCTGTCTAAGGAAGGGGGTGATACCAGACCTGCTCCCAACCCATGGATGAGCTTCCTGGGTGATCCTGGGCGAGAGGGGAGGGATGAACCCTCTTGGCTCATCTCATCAGTGTGAGCAGATTCCCGTGAGCACCACACCAGACACCTTAGCCAGGTGATGTTTATAAAAGCTTCAGGTTTTCAGGTAGGCAGGGATTTAGATATGCTCCATTTCTCCAACCAAAATAGCCAGAGGTGGCTCAGCTGTAGTCACTGTGCCCCACATTCCCAGCACACCTGAGCAAGGCCTGGACCTATAAGGTTTGACTGGCAAACCAAGTGGGGAGGATGACAGGGGAGAAAAGTGGTGGACAAGAAACTTCTGCAGGTGGTGCACACACTGGATCATCTGGCAGGGTGATGAACTGGGTCAGCTTTTCAGGAGAGTGGTGAGCTCTGAATTTTGGTCTGTAAAATAGGCAAGTTGGGCCAAACTGCTTGTCTTGGAGTGATATCTTATTGATGGCAATGGAAGCTGACCTCAGAAAAAAACAAGTTCAGTGGGGAAGAGAAACTGCTGCTCAAAAACAGCACTGATCCAAGTGATCCACAAAGAGGAAAGCTCCTTCTTTCTTCCAGTCACTCCACTGCAGACAACATCTAAATGCCCTCACACCACCACAAACCTGACCTGAGTGCATCTGAGAACATAGTTTAATCACAGAATCACAGAATGGTTTGGATTGGAAGGGACCTTAAAGATGATCTCATTCCACCGCCTTCCATGGGCAGGGACACCTTTCACTAGCCCAGGTTGCTCCAAGCCCCATCCAACCTGGTCTTGAACATTTCCAGGGATCAAGGGGCAGCCACAGCTTCTCTGGGCAACCTGTGCCAGGGCCTCACCACCCTCACAGGAAAGAATTCTTTCTTAATATCCAGTCCAAAGCTGTTCTCTCTCAGTTTAAAGTCGTTCCCCCTTTGTTTTGTCACTCCATGCCCGTGTAAAATGACAAGCAGGGCCCAGCTGACAATTAATCCTCTCTGCTGGAGAAGAGGACTCTTGCCGTGCTTAGGCTCCTCCAAAGAAAGAGCAGCCTCTTAGAGAGAGAGAAGAAAACCCAGAGACCACATCCTGTTGCCTGCCTGGCACTGTGCAGTGCCGGGAAGGAGCAGGACTCTGTGGGAATTCTCAAGCATCGCTTTGCCAGTTTGTTTTATAAACCCCGGCCCCGCTCTGCGGCCACAGAGCTCCCCATGCCAATTAGATGACACGACCAAATGAAGGCAATTGCAGACGAGCACAGAAAGCTGCCTTTTGATCTGGGTTCAGAGAAACACCCTCCGTGTAGTGCTCGAAGCTAATGAGGGCCGACAGCTCAGGAGGCAGGAGCACCAGGGCTCTGCAGGGCTGGGACTTCAAGGCCACCCCCAGCTCGGAGCGTGACCAGACCCCAAATCTGCAGCACCAGCTGTGCCAAGCACCTGGGTCTTCAGAGAGCCCTTCCAGACAATCCTTTCCATCCCTGTGCCCCCTCCCCTCCAGCCTCCCCCAGCACGGGCGTCTCAGCTCTCTCTCCGAGCTCCTTTGTTTTGTTTTAGTTTTCTTCCTTCTCGCTGAGTAGTTGCTGCTGGGATTAAAAAAGGCATCGGGCAAATCATCAGTATGAAAGAGACACGCTGAGAAGAGAGCAGATTAACCCACTCTGCAGAGAAAACTCCTCATTTCTGGAGTGTTTGTTTTGAAAATGTCACTTCAACGGGTCACAGAATTCATGAATAAAATCCCATCCTTATTTCCATTCAAAAAGGAATAAAGATTTATTACCCAGCCTCACCAGGAAAGCAGTATTGACCCACCGATGAGTCAAGGTCTACAGTATGGCATGCAGAAATATTTATTGCTTTTAATTACCATAAACTAGCAAGGAACTTGTTTTAATAATTTTTATTATTATTGTTTTATTGTACTGTGGAAAATATAAGTGCAGGGGGAAGAAAGACTGAATTGCCAGCAAAGCCTCCTGAGAATACATAGTGATGGAATGAAAGACAGTTTGATTCTGATGGGTTAAATAAAAGGTCACTGCCACTCAAGAGATCTTGGCAGCACATTGGTAAAGCTGCTTTGAAGCATCATTAACCCTGTTTTCCCTAGAAAAAAAATAGAGGCAGGGAGTAACCCTAAAGATCTCCAAAGACAGTACCTGTGATCCCTGGAGGGGAAAATTCGGTACCTAAATATCACAAAATTTTCTCTCAGACAGTTGCTTCTAGTTTGCAAACTGGAAGTGGTGAATTCAGGTGGTGAATGCTTAGGGGGAGGTGGCTGGTGCCACTCTCTGTCACGACCCATGGGATCTGCAGGCCTGTGAGGTCCACTGGGTGATCCAGGTGTCACCCCTTGCCCAGAGGAAGGTGCAGACCCCCCACCTCCTCTCAGCATTCCCTTCATTGCACCTGGGCATTTCCCAGCTAAAGCCTTTCCTGGCAGGCTGTGTTTGACTGCACGTGTGCTGCAGGGCACGAGAGGAGCCGGCAGAGTGGTGCCAGTCACCAGCTTCCCTTCCCGGCCAAGTGGTGATGGGAACCTTTCGCTGGGAGAAATGCGAGGCAGCCTCGTGCCCCAGCGGGTGATTGACAGGCAGGCAGTGATAATGAAGTCCATTTTTATTTTTTATCTCTTGTCAAGGTACAAGGACTCGAGCCAGTGTCCCAGGTAATGAGTGTTCCCTCGCCCTCTCCCTCACTTGGGTGTGAAAGTGTGTGTAGCCATGTGTAGCTGTGTTAACACCACATTACTAAAACCAATCCCGGGAGCCTGTTCCTGCCGCAACACCTCGCTGGCTCCGGCACTTCCTCACGTTGATTTGCATTCATGCAGTTTGTGTAAACAAGGCTGTTGGGGGAATATAAATAACTGCAGCCAGGAATGCAGCTCGGCTGCTCGGCCCTGGCAGCTCAGCACCATCCCCACCCAGCTCCTGCTGCAGGGTCGGGGCACAACCCGCCCCCATTCCCCAAAAATGGAGGATGCTGCTGCAGCCCGACATTTTCTCAGCCCAGGAAGCCAAGGATGTCCTGCTGGAGGCTGGTTTTTGAGGAGCCTTTCCATCCTGACCTGAAAAACTGATGAAAAAGCCTTAAAAAACAGCTCAGTTTTTGTGCATCCAATGATGCTGAGCCCTCCTGGGAGGGGCTGGGATTTGGGTTTCAATTGTCAGAGCTCTCTCCAGGTGTTGACAGAGAAAGGCTGACACTTAGAATGATAGAATCCCAGAATGGTTTGGGTTGGAAGGGACCTTAAAGATCATTTTGTTCATCCCCTGCCATGGGCAGGGACACCTTCCACTTCACGATTCCAGGTTGCTCCAAGCCCCATCCAACCTGGCCTTGGACACTTCCAGGAATGGGGCAGCCACAGCTTCTCTAGGAAACCTGTGCCAGGGCCTCACCATCCCCACAGGGAAGAATTCCCTCCTAATATCTCACCTAAATTTCCCTTCTCTGAGAAAGTAATTTGAATTTTCCACCTACCTATGAGATGGTTGACTCCCTCTTGTGCACAGCATGTGTGGGGTGAGCTGTGATCACCCCGTTAGGTGAGACAGACTCGTGTCCCTCAAGCTCATCACACCCCTCTCCTCCAAAGGCAGGCTCAGGATTTATAACTTTTCACCCAAACTGAGTTAAACAAGAACCACGGTGCACACCCTGCTCAGAGATACCACAAAAAAAAAAAAAAAAAAGAAGGTTTTTGGTATGAAATCAGGTAAAACTGCCCGTTTCAAGTCTGCTTTGACCCAAGCTCGGAGATCTGAAGCCCCAAGAAAGGCTGGCACGTGTTTGAAGTGGAGCTGCTATTGATCCCCGAGCTGCAGGGAGAGCAGGCTCCTGCTTGACCACCATAATTTCCTCACGATGCATTTGCTTCATCTCTCCTTGACTTCTGCAGGCAGGGGCAATGTCTTCAGAAGCACCACCTGGGAACTTCATGTTAATTAGTCATAAGCTTACATAAAACTCTCAGGTGGAGGCAACCAAACCAGATCAAGTGTTTTTTATTTCGCTCGGAGTAAGAACAAAAACAGCTAAGAGCACTAAATATTAAAGGGAATAAAATTGAAATTTTCTGATCTTTTCAGGATTCACATAAAGCCTGGTCTGGAGTTGCAGTCTTACATCCAGATTTGGATCCATTTCTGCTCCTAAACTTAGGATGGATGATAACATTTTTAAAGATTTTTTTCTCCTGAAATTTAAAATTCCAGGAAAATGTTGGCCAAATCTCCACAGATTTCTGAAGCGTGCATCTTTGCTTTACAATCTCAATCCTTTTATTTTTTTCCCTTTTTCTCTAGCTGAGCTGAAGTAACTCAGATTAACAACACACACTCTATTTAATTGACTTCATATGGTTCTATTTTAACATTTGGATTAGAATAATATTTCAGAAAATGACTGCTATTATTTTTTTAACAGATGGTGAGAGATCCACCAACATAGGAAGTGAGTCACAAGTTGTACTGTAAATAATAAATAATAATAATAATAATAGTTCTGCTGACAGTGTAACAAGGGCTCCGATTTGCTATCACACAGGAAAACTAATAAACCAAAGTGCAAAGCGCCTCAGAAATCTTTTGTTTTAATTAGCAATGAACAAATTCATTCTGCCAAATGCTGAACCCACTGGAACACTGGTGGCTTCGCATTTTGCTTAGGAGACAGTTTGAAGCAGTAAGGAGGAGTTGGAGGGGACAGCCAAACTCTAATGAGAAAATACAGTATATGCATCTCCAGCTGGGCTCCTTTCAGGGCCATTTCACAAGTGGGGAAGGAAAAAAAAATATGCTGGGAAAAATAGTAGTGATTACAGTTTGAATTCATGCATGTCTCCAGCATGGTGGCCTTTGCTCAGTGCCAGCCTCCAGTGCTGCCCATTCCCCTTAAAAAGCCCCTGTGTAAGTGTCCTTTCGTGTCATACTTCCTCATGGTTGGGTGCTGCTCTCCATGGATTTGCGCATCCTGTGTGCTGTGCATGTTCAGCCACAAAATCCTGAACACTCCCAAAGGTCTGAGGAGGATTGAGATGGCAAGAAGAGGAGAGACCCCAATGGAAAAATCCAGCCTGCTCACGACGGGTTCTCCTGAGGCTCCCCATGGTGTGGGTGGAGATATCAGGTGTTGAGATCTTAGGTCCAAGCCCGAATTCCTGCCAGCTGGAAGATGGTTTTTTGTGGACACTGTCTGCTATGGCTCTGATGTATCTCGGGGCATGTAGGTGAAGGACAACAGGTCTGGGTAAAGAAGACTCTAATCATGGCCCTGCTGCAGGTGAACAGGGCTGCCATGCAGTGAGCTGTGCTCTGCCCGAGTAACACCTGCACAACACAGCCGGCTCCAGAGGTGTTCAGTAATATCTTTGAAGACCATCTATTGCATCAAGTGTGGGTGGGGAGGCCCTGGCACAGGTTGCCCAGAGAAGCTGTGGCTGCCCCTGGATCCCTGGAAATGTCCAAGGCCAGGTTGGACAGGGCTTGGAGCAACCTGAGCTAGTGGAAGGTGTCCCTGCCCATGGAATGGGGTGGAATGAGATCATCTTTAAGGTCCTTTCCAACTCACCCCATTCTGTGATTTAGACATAATGCTCTGTATAATACCTTTGGTAGCTGGCCACCACAGTGGTTGATTCTGAATAAAGAAGGGAAAGAAGTGAGAGTGAAAGAGTGAGAGTTTTTGTTGACTCCTGTTAGCAGAGAAGGAACCAAATACACACAGCACTGCCCACTCTTGTTGTTGGTTCACAGTCACATTATGGCTTTCTGACTGTGGACTCACAAAATAAATTCTCTCTTTTTTTAAAAAAAGATGGATTTTCTTTCTGGGCTCACATAACAGAGCAAGGAAATGCAGGTCCAGATTTTAACAGCCCTGCCACTGAGTTTTCCTGGCAAAGGAAAGGCCTCATCTTTAATCCATGAGGGATTTTTTGATAATGTGACCCTCCCCTCCCCAAGTTCTTGGAACTTCAGAAATTACTTTGGGGATGAAGTCGACATGAAAATGGTTTCATCACTTTAGATCTCGCCAGACTTGCTTAGCTGCCACTGGTAGGAGTCACCAGCAGCTTCTAACCCACCTCTGCTCATCAGAGCTCACTCCATCATCCTTTATTGGGCTGAGAAACTGCAACAGTATGGAGACAATGGGGATGCTCAGTGTCCATGAGGAGTTGTAGGGCTGAATTATTGCAAGCAGCCAAGGAAACTGTGACCAATGTGTCACAAATATCTGCAGCTTCCCTTTCCCAGAGCATGGGGAGAGCCACCAAGGAACATTTCCTGTATTAGAAATGACTGATGTCCCTCACATTGCCAGAGACCACCTCTGAGCCAGGCTGTCTGATGTTTAGTGCCTGCCTTTTCACAAGCTTTTATAGACTGAGAAATAAGAGTGATCTGTTGTCTTAGCTGTGCACAGAAACATCTGGAGCTATTCCACCATTTGTCTGTCTGTCCAGCTGCTAAAGCTCCCTATTGCCACAGTGCCTGAGTGACACCTGTAAAGAACTGACAGGAGAAAAGAGTCCCAGTAGACTCGAGAGATAAAGGGAAGGAGGAACAGAGAGACACTGGATGAGTTTGGTTGCAATACAATACCAAGCTCTGAAGCCTGTCTGTCACACAGCTATTCCAGGCACTGATTTGCTCTGTCTGTGGAGTACAACTCAACACCTGAACTCTAACAAATTCTCTGCAATTTATTCTGCAAACTCAGGTTTGATGGGACATCAAGGTCTTCATCCCACAATGAGCTTGTTATCTCCTTCAGTCCTTGAGTGCTTTACATTTCCCCAGTGGGGACTCATTCTGAGGAGATGTAGGTGCCATTCTCTACCTCTGAGCTAATCAGTGGACTCCCTTCCTCATCAAGGGACAGAAATAACACACCTAGGGCTTCTTCTGCCTTGCCAGCT